>NW_026879221.1:0-26282 GCF_032173495.1 Musca vetustissima
AATAAAGAGTTATCAAAGGTAACAATTGCAAAGAGTAGGAGGGATTTTCGCAAGGATAACGGGCTAAATTTTAATTTACAAACAACATGTATATTATAAAAGGGATTTGAGACAGACACCGGCTTCAAAGAAACAGGTAATACTTAAGGGCAGAATATTTTCTTTAATCAAAGTTTGTTCGGAATCCCTTAGAAAAATATTTTTAATTTTATTCGGTTAGGGGTCGTTCAAGTATTACGTAAGCAGATTTATTGCAATTATATATCCACCACCTCCTCTTTTCATCAAAAGTAAGCATAGCACTCTTAAACCGAAATAAGCGAAGCGATGAACTCCCCATTCCCCTATAGTGCTTAGGTAATAATTGAACGGCTCCTTAGGCAATGTTGTCAAAAAATGGATCTTTGTCGCGAAATACTCGAAAATTATTCATCTTACAAGAATCCGGCATATCGAATGAGAACCACTTCGGTGGTGAAATTCGCTTGATTCCTTTATATTCTCGAAATTACAGGCGGTATCATTACAGGTGAGCTTTACAAGACCCTATATATCTTTCGATTTCCACGAAATTTGGCATAGCGTGCTGAATTGAGCCTGAAATGATGTGTGTAAAATTTCTTGAAAATCGGTTCAAATTTAGATATAGCTCCCATATATATTTTCGTCCGATTTTATGTAAATGGTTCACCAAAGTCCCTCAATATCATTAAATTTGCACGAAATTTGGCATAGCGTGCTGAATTGAGTCTGGAATGATGTGTGTAACATTTCTTGAAAATCGATTTAGATTTAGATATAGCTCCCATATATATGTTCGGCCGATTTTATGTAAATGGTTCACTAAAGCCCCTATATATCCTTCGATTTCCACGAAATTTGGCACAGCGTACTGAATAAACCCTAGAACCATGTGTGTTAGGTTCCGGGAAAATCGGTTCAGATTTAGATATAGCTCCCATATATATTTTCGTCCGATTTAATGTAATTGGTGTACCAAAGTCCCTATATATCTTTCGATTTCCTCGAAATTTGGCATAGCGTTCGGAATTGAGCCTGGAATGATGTGTGTAAAATTTCATGAAAATCGGTTCAAATTTAGATATAGGTCCCATATATATTTTCGTCCGATTTAATGTAAATGGTGTACCAAAGTCCCTATATATATATATCGATTTGGACGAAACTTGGCATAGAGTACTGAATTCAGTCTAGAATGATGTGTGACAAGTTTCGTGAAAATCGGTTCAGATTTATATATAGCTCCCATATATATTTTCGTCCGATTTTATGTAAATGGTTCACCAAAGTCCCTTAATATCTTTCAATTTGCACGAAATTTGGCATAGCGTGCTGAATTGAGTCTGGAATGATGTGTGTAACATTTCTTGAAAATCGATTTAGATTTAGATATAGCTCCCATATATATGTTCGGCCGATTTTATGTAAATGGTTCACCAAAGTCCCTATATATCTTTCGATTTCCACCAAATTTGGCATAGCGAACTGAATAAACCCTAGAACGTAAAAATCGGTTCAGATTAAGATATAGCTCTCATATATATTTTCGCTCGATATGGAAGCTACGGTGAAATTTGAGACAATACTAATAATTATTGGTAGGGATATTTTTTGTATCCAATGATAATCCTATATTAAAGCTAAGTCTCCAAACTATTGAAAATATCGAAATTCAGGAGTTATTGTTATATGGGTTAAACATCGTGTCCAAAGGAGCGAATATTGGGTGCAAAACATGGACTGATACGTTCCATTTGTAATACCAAATATTCTTGGAGTACGAGTCTTCTGTGCCAGAATTTGATCTCATAGAATTTTATGTTGATCAAGAATATATATACTACGGAGCTCATTGCGGCCTATTGCAATTGCGAATGACACAGTTAGTATACACTCCACCTTATAGGTGTACCTAAAAATCCATTCGTATAGCTATGACAAAAAATCGATTTACCTGCTTTAAAAACTACAATAGATTTATATCTATAAAAATATTAAGATACAACAGTGCATATTTGCTATAAATTATGTGCACTTAGGTCAATTAGGTGCTGCCGGCTGCCACCACTGTCACCTGCACCGCCGCACAATCCCCTCTATTTCTAACACCATCTTCATCATTTTTGGTCGACATTTTTTTAGACATTTATTAGCTGTTGCTGTCATTGCTTATGTCTACATTGTCGTTTATTTGAAGTTTATTACACCGGATAAAGCGGCGGCGGTACACAGTAGACAGACACAGGCGGCTGGGCCTGTGCGTTAGTTGTTTTATGTAAAATATTTAAAACATAATTAATCAACATTAATGTCTTTGTTAATGTGGGAATTAAAATGTTTTCAGAGCATTTTGCCACCGACAACATTTCACCACCAGTACCACCACTACTCCAGTGGCTAAGCTAGCCTCACACACACCGGGCTAGATCACATGGCCAATGGAGAAGAACAAAACAACAACAGTGGTTACATGAGAGCAGACATGTAAAGCATCGATACTGTACACATCCATCCATCCGTCTATCCACCATTGCCGCCACCGCCATTAGTGTGATTTACTGCCTCAGACGCTTTGCACTTTATCTTCGGTTGTTGCTTTTGGAGAAGTTATTATGGAGTGCTGCGTGGTTTCTAATAGCTGTTGGCTGCCTGCCTAGCATTACCTCTGCTCATTTAGAAAACCTTCTCCGCATATCATTCTTGAAAATTAATTATTGTTTTAATTAATTTCTTTTCTTAAGTAAACATTTCTGTTCAGAACTTTGAAATGTTATTCAAATTAGTTGAGACTGGTTACAAATGTAAATTTCGACATATGCGGTATCCGCATTTACGTATGTACATATGTATAAAGGTTTTGCCGATAAATAATGATTTTAATGTTGAGAATTAAAACACCAATGGTTCTAAGAATATTATTTATTATTTAAATATTTTATGAACAAGGTATTATGTCTTTGTGCATATGTTTGTAACTGGCAAAAGGAAACGAGATAGGCCCATGGATCCTTTTGAGAATATGCATAGAATCACGATTTATGTATGTCCGTCTGTTGATGCTAAATTGTAAACAAAGTACAGGTCGCATTTATGCTCCGATTTGGATGAAATTTGGCCTAAGGACGAATCCTATTGAATTTGGTGAAAATCGGTTCAAATTTAGATATAGGCCCCATATATATTTCGTCCGATATAGGCACCAAAGTCCCTATATATCGATATCGTGTCCCTATATATCGATATCCCTATATATCGTGAAATCGGTTCAGATTTAGATATAGCTCTCATATATATTTTCCTCCGATTTAATGTAATTGGTGTACCAAAGTCCCTAAATATCTTTCGATTTGCCCGATTTGCCAAGTCCGTGTAGCGATTTGTAAATCACAGCGACAACAAAACAAGATATTGAGGAAAAATATTTGTTTTTGGTTCGGAAAAATAATGTCATCATATTTATTTTTTTAATTTTATACAAGAAATTTCAGAAAAAAATGTTGGAGTTATTCTGCTATTTTACCCGAATTTCGCCAAAAATTGGCATATATAAAACTAATCACTTTTTGTGTATAAGTATACGCCTTGCGGATTATATCAAGACCCTTCCGATAAATCTTGGGGTTCTATAAATAGGAATATATCTTAAAATAAAATATTATGAAATATACATTTTAAATTGCGTGTAAATCGCATAATTCTCAAAATCATTTGATGCGCATGCGGTTTCCAGGAAGTACTGAAGTTTATCTTCCAATCCATAAAAAAAATCGTAAAACGCGAATGATTTCCGAAAACTCCATATGCCATTAACGCGCATCCGATTTCGGTGTGCACCCTAAAAAAATACATTGATCTATAACAATTTCAATGTGGTCCATTAAGAACCATGGATGTGCCAGTTCACACCAATTTTGAGATAAATTGCGTCTAAATCGCGTAATTCTCAAAATCATTTGATGCGCATGCGGTTTTCAGGAAGTACTGAAGTTTATCTTCCAATCCATATATATTTTGCGAAATTTCATTTGACGGCTAAGATGTGCCGCACGTTACATTGAAGTACCCAAAAAATCGTAAAACGCGAATAATTTCCGAAAACTCCATATGCCATTAACGCGCATCCGATTTCGGTGTGCACCCTAAAAAAATACATCGATCTATACCGATTTCAATGTGGTCCATTAAGAACCATGGATGTGCCTGCACAATCTATTTTTGAGATAAATTGCGTACATCTCTCTTTCGGCTGAAGTTTTTAAAGTTCTCTTTTCGAAAAAGATCAAAATCCGTATGAGGTCATTTATTGAAGCGGAAATGATACACAGAAAACGCAAATAAATCCGCGATATTTTCAAAAACATTTTTTGCCAAATTTCGTGTTTTTGGAAGGCCAGTTCCGCCGTTCTAGTAGATGGATTTTCACGAAGGTGATTTTATATCATCCGAAACGTAAAAAACCTTATTGACCGCGGGTACCCATATCATTCGGTTGACAGATCTAAAAATTTCGCCCGAAAAATAGGTTTTTTTTAGAAATTTGATCGCACAAAATTCGCACCTTCGGATGAGTATTACTCTGAAGCTGTGCATACTACATACACAAAATACATATCAAATTACGCAGATTCGCGACTACAATAATCTTATAATCGATTTTCATAAATTCCTGTTTGTGTATTAAAGCTAGAAGTAAAATTATAAAAACACTCAAAATCGAGCTTCAAAATGTCAGCATCATTTAAAGGTTGATGCAGTGAAAATTTTGAAAAATGATACATAAGGGAAAATGATACATTTTGTTGGCTTCTAGTTTTATTTTGACACGAAGGCCGTTCAATGACTGGCTTAGTCACAAATCGATAGAGAACATAAAAAAACTGGTTCGCCTCAACCTGTTTTTACACATTTTTTACATTAAAATAGACACAGCTTCCACCTAAAAAAAATTTGGAGGTCAATATCATAAACAGTTTGCAACGACAGATCAATTAACCCAAAACTATTCACTTTTTTCTTACAGTTAAGTAATTCCGCTTCAGCTATGTTAAAAAATTGGCAATATTGCCCATATATATATTCGTCCGATTTTATGTAAATGTTCCACCAAAGTCCATATATATCTTTCGATTTGCATGAAATTTGGCAAAACGTAATGACCCTTGTATAGAAAGATGTGTGTTAAGTTTCCTGAAAATCGGTTCATTTTTAGATATACCACCCATATATGGCGTACTGAATTGAGTCTAGGATGATATGTGTTAAGTTTCGTGAAAATCGGTTCAAATTTAGAAAAAGCTCCCATATATAGTTTCGTCCGATTTAATGTAAATGGTCCACCAAAGTCCCTATATATCTTTCGATTTGCACGAAATTTGGCACAGCGAAATGAATTAGGTCTAGAATGATATGTGTTAAGTTTCCTGAAAATCGGTTCAGATTTAGATATAGCTCCCATATATATTTCCGTCCGATTTAATGTAAATGGAGTACCAAAGTCAGTAGTTCGTTGAAATCGGATTGGAAGCTATATCTAGATTCCATTAATATTTTAATTGAGTGGTGCCCCAAACTTCTTATTTCGTCAGATTGACGTGAAATTTTGCCCATATATTCGATCGACTTCATGTTTATTGAATTTCAAATAATCAGCGAGTGTCCGATTGAGATTTGTTTTTAATCGATTTACATCATTATGTCTTATTCTCTATATATCCAAATGAAGAGTTTAGTATAGGTTACAGAATGACTTGTTTATGGATTAATCTAAGTTGGTTCACATTTAGATATAGATACCATATTTTAGTTCATCCAATTTAATGACAATGGTCCTTCGAAAATGCGACGTCTGTTAGAATGCATCTGTTGAATGTATCCAAAGTGGTGAAGTGTATTATATAGCCCGTCCTTTACTACTTTCCTTATTGGGTAAACATAATTACAGCGTACTGAATTAAGTCTAAAATGATGTGTGCCAAGTTTCGAGAAAATCGGATCAGATTTAGATATAGCTCCCATATATAGTTTCGTCCGATTTAAGGTAAATGTGGCACCAAAGTCCCTCTATATCTTTCGATTTGCATGAAATTTGGCACAGAGTTCTGAATTAGGTCCAGAATGATGTGCCCCAAGTTTCGAGAAAATCGGTTCAGATTTAGATATAGTTCCCATATATAGTTTCGACCGATTTAAGGTAAATGGAGCACCAAAGTCTCTGAAAATCTTTCGATTTGTACAAATTTTGGCATAGCGTACTAGATTAAGTCTAGAATGATGTGTGCCAAGTTTCGAGAAAGTCGGTTCAGATTTAGATATAGCTCCTATATATAGTTTTGTCCGATTTAAGGTAAATGGGGCACCAAAGTCCCTCTATATGTTTCGATTTGCATGAAATTTGGCACAGTGTACTGAATTAGGTCCAGAATAATGTGTGCCAAGTTTCGAGAAAATCGGTTCAGATTTAGATATAGCTCCCATATATAGTTTCGTCCGATTTAAGGTAAATGGGGCACCAAAGTCCATATATATCATTCGATTTGCATGAAATTTGGTACAGAGTACTGAATTAGGTCCAGAATGATGTGTGCCAAGTTTCGAGAAAATCGGTTTAGATTTATATAGAGCTCCCATATATAGTTTCGTCCGATTTAAGGTAAATGGGACACCAAAGTCCCTCTATATCTTTCGATTTGCATGAAATGTGGCACAGAGTACTGAATTAGGTCTAGAATGATGTGTGCCAAGTTTCGAGAAAATCGGTTCAGATTTAGATATAGCTCCCATATATAGTTTCGTCCGATTTAAGGTAAATGGGGCACCAAAGTCCCTCTATACCTTTCGATTTGCATGAAATTTGGCACAGCGTACTGAATTAAGTCTAGAATGATGTAGATATAGTTCCCATATATAATTTCGTCCGATTTAATGTAAATGGTTTACCAAAGTCTCTATATATCTTTCGATTTGCACGAAATTTGGCATTGCGTAATGAATTAATGAATGTATGTTAAGTTTCTTGAAAGTCGGTCCAGATTTAGATATAGCTCCCATATATATTTTCGTCCGATTTAATGTAAACGGTGTCGTCCGTTTTTACAAATATATATATATATATATATATATATATATATATATATATATATATACGCTTATAATTGATTTTCATAATTTTGTCCCTGGTCCTTTAACAATTCGACGTCTTTTAGGTTTCATCTGTTTGATATACCGAAAGTGGTGAAGGGTATCATATAGTCGGCCCCGTCCGACTTTACTGCTTTCCTTACTGGTTTTAAAATAATTTTTTTCAGCGACCATAATTGGCACGGATTTTTAAAAAAATATTTTTTTCAACGACCAGATGTTTTTGAAAATATTTTTTAAGAAACCTATAATCCGATCGATTATAGCTATCTTGAATGTCCACATCATGGTAGTTGGTATAAAAAGTTCGACTCGGTTGAATTATATTCGTTGATGGGATATTTTTCCCAAAGACTATTTATATAAAGATATTTTTTAATATTTTTTTATTGCCTAGCCTACCAGCCCCACTAATTATTTTGTTTATCTTAGCGGTGGATGCCGCATGGGTAAACTTCATGGCATGTTTTTTTATTTATTTGGGAAACAAAAACACAACAACAAAGTGTTAATATTTAAAACAACAAAACAAAATATTAACACAAATATTGAAACAACATTGTTTTATGGTCAAAAGAACAACAACAACAATGTACATACAAGGGAGATAAATTGAACAACTTTATCACGACGACTAGGTAGCAGAGTGGCTAAAGCTGGTGGTGGTTGTTCCTCAAAAAAAAAAAAAAAAAAAAAAAAAATACCGAAGTTGTGAAAACAAATACCATTCCAACTTGCCACCATTTTGGTTAGTGGTCACCCTCCCCAGTGCAGTATGTGTGTAATGTTACACCTTGATGACCACTAGGCACCCGCCACTTAATCAATTCCTTCAAAGGAAAGGAAAATGTTTTGGGTCTCTTCTATATGGAGTGTTGGGGGGATGGGCATATTATGTTTTGTTTTATAAATTATTACTGTCTTAAAGTGAATTTTTTACTTGTTTTTGTTGTCTAATTAAAAATGCAAAATAGTGTGTCTTTAATAGATTCGTTGTTGAAACATTTACGTTTAGTTTGGCTTTTTATTTAAGAGCCATATTCTGTCCCATAAGTTATGTTTTAACTGAGGCATGAACTCATTTATTATATTTGGTTGTTGTTGTCTGTGTTTTTATTTATTTTGATGTTAGTTTGAGACAGCCGACAATGCCTAAGCTCCGACTAGGCTGTTGACTAATTTAAGCACCCAAAATTGATTTAAATACAAAAGTGATAACATGTTTTTTTGTTTTATGTCTCAATTAGAAAATGTTACGACCTGGGCTTAAAACAAAAGAAACGAAGGGGTTTTGCAGCATTTGCATTTTGTATAAAACTCTTAGCCATTAGAGAAAATTATGATATCCGCTTATGAGCAGAGAAGATGAATGTTGGATATCAGTGATGAATGGTATAAATGGAATTAGGTTCCTAAGCCTATGGTGTCAATTTATGTGAGAACTAGGAAAGAGTTAAAAAAAAATGAATGAAATTAATGATAATACACAATTCCCGCTTTAAAATACTAAAAAAAACATTGTTTTAAATCCACGATACAGTTTAAAAAAATTTTGGAAGACTACGGGAATATATTTTGTAAAAATATTAAAAAATCAATACATTTGGAGACCATGGAAAATATTTAAAAAGAAATATAGAACCAGTAAGGAAAGTAGTAAAGTCGGAGTGGGCCGACTATACCCTATACCCTGCACAAACTTTCAATACTTTGGGTATATTCTACATATGTATCCTAACAGACGTCGCCTTTTCGAAGGAACATTGACGTGAAATTGAACGAACTTTAATATGTGATCGTCTATATGTAATCCGAATAACATCAAACCCTACACATGTCATTCTGCAACCTGTAAATCGATTTAAGGGGACCCCCCCCATTCTCGGTGTCAAAAATTTTTTTGATTTAAATCGTATCTACTCTCATTCTAGAATGTTCCTACAAAATTTCAAGTGAAAATCTCAAGAACTCTTGAAGATATAGCCGATTTATTGTGTCAGCATCAAGTGACGGCTAAAGGGCTTCTCAAACTTTAAACACGTTTTTCTCTTTTGCGAATGGCGGGCATGATAACTCAAAAACTAATAATCCAATCGGTTTCAAATTTTGACACGTTTCTCTGGAAGTGTGTAGCTCTCGTATGAACTAGGATAAAGCCAATCGGTGAAGATCTTCCTTATTTTTTAACTTAGTTTGTGGTAAAAATAGGCGATTTTCCAAAAAAAAATTTTCAAAGTTTCGCCATTTTGTTAATTGTTGTGCGAAGTCAATAATCCTAGTTCATACGAGAGCCAGACATGTCCTCTTTCTAACACAGTTGGAATTTTCGGATTCCGATGTTCCAGTGTGGAGTTATCATGCCCGCCATCGAAAATATGGACTTTTCTTTGAACCCAAAAAACAACAACAAAACAACAACAACAAATTTTGGTAAATTATTTTTCTTCCTTTTTAAATCTTCAAATACATATGTGCCAAGTTACAAACCTTTACAAGCATTGGTATTCATTTACCAGCCCATTTAAAATCTTAAAAATAAAAAATCGAGAATGGGGGGGGTTCCCTTAAAGCAAAATTGACACACGCTATTTGGTATGCTGCACTGCTTAAAATTTAATCTCAATCAGACACCCATTGATTATTTGGTGTACAATCTACATGAATAGGTTGAAATTATATATGGAAGCTATGCTATATCTATATCTGAACACATTTAAAGGAAACTTTGCTAGAGATTAATTTATATTAACTTCAGTACGTTGTGTCTATCGGCCTAGCTATGGGTCTTTAGTGCACCATTTAATTAAAATCGGACGAAAATATATATGGGAGCTATATCTAAATCTGAACCAATTTCCACGAAACTTAGCACATATTGACTTAGTTCAGTACGCTATGTCGAAATTCGTGTAAATCGAATTATATATAGGGACATTGCTGCACCATTTACATTAAATCGGATGAAAATATATATGGGAGCTATATCTAAATCTAAACCGATTTTCAAAAAAAAAAAAAAAAAAAAATTACATACAAATTTCGTGCAAATCGGAAGATATATGGGGACTTTGGCATACCAATTACCTAAAATTGGGCGAAGCTATATATGGGAGCTTTATCTAAATCCGAACCGATTTTCACGAAACTTAGTACAGGTCATTCTAGACTTAACTCAGTACGCTATGCTTAAATTCGTACAGGGTGCACCATTTACTATTTACCTAAAATCGGGCGAAACTATATATGGAAACTATATATAAATCTGAACCGATTTTCAAGAAATTTTACACACATCATTCTAGACTCAATCCTGTACGCTAGGCCAAATTTCGTGCAAATCGGAAGATATATAGAGACATTGGTATACCATTTATCTAAAATCGGACGATGCTATATATGGGAGCTATATTTAAATCTAAACCGATTTTCACGAAACTTAGCACACGTCATTGTAGACTTAATTCAGTACGCTATGCCAAAGTTCGTGTAAATTGAATGATTTTCAGGGACATTGGTGCACCATTTACCTAAAATCTGGCGAAACTATATATGGGAGCTATATCTAAATCTGAACCGATTTTGACGAAACTTAGCACACATCATTCTTGCCTTAGTTCAGTACACTATGTCGAAATTAGTGAGAAAAGAGAGTGATATATAGGGACATTGGTGCACCATTTACATTAAATCGGACGATATTATATATGAGAGCTGTATCTAAATCTGGACCGATATTCAGGAAACTTAACACACTTCATTCTACACCTAACTCATTACGCTCGTGCAAATCGAAAGATATATAGGGACTTTGGTACACCATTTACATTAAATTGGACGAAAAAAATGTGGGAGCTATATCTAAATCTGAACCTATTTTCAACAATATCAATAGGGTTCATCCTTAGGCCAAATAAATGAGCTGTACCAAATTTCATCCAAATCGGATTATAAATGCGACCTGTACTTTGTGTACAATTTAACATCTATAGACGAACAGACGGACGGACGGACATGCATAAATCGACATAGAAAGTGATTCTATGCATATTCTCAAAAGCAACCATGGGTCTATCTCGATTCCTATTGCCTGTTACAAACATATGCACAAAGACATAATACCCTGTAAAAATAAATATAGGCCATAGAAAAATGAAAAATCGTGATAAAAATTGAACCATGGAAAATATTAAAAAAATATAAAAAACTAGAAAAAATATTTGGAAAAAATCATGAAAAAAGCGGAGTAGTATTGTCGGACGGGGCTGACCATACGATACCCTACACAACTACCACAGAACTCTAACTTTCTGCGGATGCTTATTCCGAGCCTAGACAATATTTCGTGATATTTGCACCCTCTTGCCCGATTAGAAGTCTACACTACTTCTTCTTTACACCGAATATTACTAATATTCAGTACAGCTCTTCTTATTAATTGTTCAGATTCCCTTCACCGTGAGTTGGGTTGTTATGTTCGGTTTATAATTGTGCCCTATAGATCGGCTCGAAAAAAAAAAAACGAAAAAAAAAATAAGTTTTTGGTCCACTTCATCCCAAAATTATTACCTGATCATCACCGCAAATTATAGGCGTTGTCCTTGACCATAACTGGAATCTCATGGAAACGCATTTCAAAGCGAACAGCGCTATATTTCCGCTCTCTAGTGTGGTAATGGGTTACTAAATAATATCTGAATATGTAAGCACCTGTAAATATTTATGTATAATTCCCACATCCGACTACATACGAAAATATAATTGGTATCAATTTAAAGGTCAACCACTCCTCTTGGATATACTTCTCTGGACTATATCCTTTAGGTGTACATATATATGCCATATAATACAAATTTAGTAATTTTTCACACAAAAGTCAGGTCCATTTGACCCGCTAAAAATTGACTGATCTTTATCAAAACAGGCATGCTTATTCTTTAGCCCGGTCCCTTTCTCTATGTAAAATTTCGCGATTTTCGGGCTATAATTGCGGCCTCTGGAGCTACAAGAAAAACGGACAAAAATTAAGTATTTGGTCCATTTCATCCCATATCTTTGCCAAACACAATAGGGGTCTTCATTGGCCCCCTCCATGCAAAATTTCGTGAAGATTGGTCCATAGCTGTGGCCTGTATCGTGTTTACAAATTATAATGGACAAACGGACGGATGGACGCACATATCTAGATCGACTCAGCTAGTCGAGATATGACGATCGGTATACTTAAATGTGGGTTTAGGACCAATATTTCGCGGCGTTGCAAACTCTTGGGGCTGCACAATGCTATAATATCCAGGCAACATAGTTGTGTAGGGTATACAAATCCACGCCTATACAACCTTTTTAACAATATTTAAAGAAATACACGCCATTTGTATAAAAAAAATATTTTAAAAAATCCACGTCTTTTGTAAGACCTTTAAACAAGCCACGCTTATTGTAATACCTTGAAACATATTTTTAAAAATCCACGCCTATTTCTGAATATTTCATTTGTGGAATTATGAGAGCTGAAAAGATTTTCACTTCTGTAAAACTCTGCAATTAGTCACACATTTTTTACAAAATAAAATATGTTATCATATCTTAATTTTAAAACCAGTTTATATCTTACACTTCCACCCCTCCTGAGTTAATACAAAAATATTAAATTTCAAAAAAAAAAAAAAAATCAATTTACCATTTCTAAGCCGGTTAGCTGGACAATTTTTCCTTGTCATGACCCTTTTGTTTTGTTGGTGACAATCTTTTCAAACACATTTAAAATTCAAATATTTAAGATATTTACATATTCAGGTGATAAAATATTTTAAAAAAATATGTCTTAATTTTAAAAATGTGTGTACATGCATACATACGAGTATGTTTGTATGTGTATTTTGTGGAGGCTGTTTTATTTCCAAAAACAAAATAAACGAATTAAAAAATTCCATAGAAAAATCAATTAAGAGATTCCATATTTTGATACAAACGAAGGAGACACGTTCTTGCGGAGGTGTGGTGTTAAAGACACATAAATATGTCAATTTTATTATGTGATTTTGTTTGTTTCAAGGCAGTCGTCATGACATGAGACAAATCGTTAAACTGATACTGACTACTGTGTTTTTTTGAAATTTACATTTGATTTGAATAATTTTTATTCAACTAGAACCTGTTTGGGGAAATATAAAGATTTAATTATTTTTAGAAGCGTGGATTTTTTTAAAAATAGTTTATATTTTAATAAGACAAACTTTTTTTTTACAAATTTTTAAAATTTTCCAATTTCCTAACTCCTAAATAATTGCCTGCATTAACCAAAATGCTAATTAAAAAGTTTTGACCTAGAAAAAAACTCTTTTTTTTTGCCATTCGGCAAATGAAGAAAAAGTTTAAAACAACAAATGAATTGGCATGGGCAGAGAAATGGCTGATAGCATTCTAATAAGAATTCTTATTAATTTCTTTGGTTGAAACAAAAATCAATATAACAAAAAGTTAATTGAATAATTATAAAGAGATATTTTAGTAATACAATAACAAAATTACAATTTTAATAAAACGCCAAAATATTGAAAATGGAAAGCTAATAGAAATTTCAGAAGAGCTCTCTACCCACTTGCAACCAAGATGCTTCTGAAGTAGCCTATCTACCAGCACTGGCGGTGATTCATAAGGTGATAAATGGGCTGCCCACCACCATCTTTGTAAAATATTTTTCAGCTTCTTTTGCTTTTTTCTTCTTCTTCATTATAAATTCATTACTAATTTTCTTGTGAAGATAATTTTTCAATTTTCCCCAAATCATAAAACCAAGCCAAACGAAACGTGAAGTAGACGAAACTTTCTCCAGCGGAAAGTGGCTTTAAAAACCAATAAAATTCAAATTATGAAAAATAATTAGAAACCATTAGAAGGAACAAATTTCAAATTTCGTTTCGCTTTATTGCTTTATTAGCATTCAGCAGCAGGAACAACAACTAAATAACAAATTAAGAAGATATTGATGGAATAAGTTAACAAATGTGGGGAAATGCATCAAGAAGCATGAGCACCACCAAGAAAGTTGTGAAGAGGCGGAATATTATTATAATATTTATATTATTGTTCTCTAATTGAAATAAGTTAATCAATCAAGAATAAAATAAAAAAAAAAATAGGGATATTCCATTTGTTACTACTTGAGAAAAATTTAATATTTAAAAAAAATATAAATTATCCGTGTATATGAATAGACCTTGAAAATGTTTTGAGTAAATTTTGTGGAGTTCCTAAACTACCGAAAAATACAGGGTATCGTTATATGGGGGCTACTCCAAAACATGGGTCAATATTAAATAATTTTTCTTTCCAATAAGAATTTAAAATGT
Source organism: Musca vetustissima (assembly GCF_032173495.1). Classification (NCBI taxonomy): domain Eukaryota; kingdom Metazoa; phylum Arthropoda; class Insecta; order Diptera; family Muscidae; genus Musca; species Musca vetustissima. Next base: position 14,508 of record NW_026879221.1, read on the forward strand.
CAAATTACCGAGCGAATTGAAAAAGTTCCTAATGTTCTCAAAGTAAGAAATATAGGTGGCAACTTTAAATGGGATCTATCTCAAAAAGTGGTCCAATTATCGATCATTTTTGGTAGGAAGATTTCTTACCCAATAAGAACTCAATTCCGTTTGAAAAACAAATGGGTTTCCTTAATATGGGGCTATACCAAAAAATGTGGACCTATATATTCCGTTTGCAATATCAAGTAATCTATGAGTAGTTGGTAAGTTTGTGTAGGCCCAAGGGTATATAATACCGCGAAATATTGGTCCTAGATCCACCATTTATTATACCGATTTTCGATGTAGATGTGTGTCCGTCCATCTATTATAATTTGTAAACACCGTTGACAAATCGTCACGAAATTTCCCATGTAGGTTCGGTCGAGCCAAAGAAGACCCCTATTTTTTGATAATGATCAGTTAATTTTTAGGAGAACAAATGGACTAACAACTTTTTATTTGTCTTTTATTATTACCGCTTAAAGGATGCAAATATGCCCATTTCATGATAATCGGTCAATATTTGTATATCAAATGGATGAAAGGGTGTGGATCGGAAATGATGATAGGGTAAAAAGGAAAAGCTGTTGACCTCTAATCGGTCAAGATTTTACAAATATCGCATAATATTCCCCAGGTTTGGAATATGGATCCGCAGAAAGTTATAGTCCAGTGGTAGTTGTATGTGGGCATCGACCGACGATACAGCTCCTTTCACTGGATTCAATATTACGGTTCCTATCGTCCACTTTTTCAATATTACGATCCCTATCGTGAGTATATATCGTGTGAACCATAGAAAGTTACAATTTGGGAAAAATGGGTCGACAATCCCCAAAATAGCCGCACAGTTATTATATTATATCGTAAAAAGTAGACCAATATTCATAATTTGTATAGGAAGATATGCTACCAATTTGAGTTCAAAATATCAATTTACAGCTAATTCGGTTAAAAAAGGACCTCAATCTCCCCAAAATATCAAAGTTGTGCAAAATTTCACAGCTCTGTCGTGATTTCAACAGAGAGACAGACATGCATAAATCGACATAGAATTTTATTCTGATTAAGAATCAGTATGTTTTAATTTAATATACACTCCACCTGATGTTGATTTGGATCAGGGCTTTTAAGACGTCTCATGGTCGGGAAATATTTAAGCGATCAAATTGACCTCCCTTTATTTTTGTCTTTTTTCTTTTGCATGAAGAAGGGGATCTGGAACAGCAATGTCCCTTTTTATGATAATCAGTCAATATTTATCGGGTAGCTCTAGAGGCCACTAGAGGTTCGAAGTTCCTATATTTTGGAATGGCTGTTTTAATAATGATCGGTCAGTATTTAGCGGGTTAAATAAGTTAAGATTTTTGTCTCTAAAATAGAAAATTCTAATGGCGTAATTGGTCACTCCGGAAAAAAATGATTCGGAAAAGATGGCAGGATAAGAAAGAGAAAATGTTGATCTCTAATTGCACTCCACCTAATATAAAAATTAATCTTGAAATAAAAAATTAAAAACAACCACAAAAAATTAAATCCAAACTTTTTGATGATGATCCGTGGTAGTATTTTCAGGGTATGTCGCGCAACATTTTAAAAACAATCCAAGCTTGTTGATGTTGTTCCGTGGTAGTATTTTCAGGGTATGAAGAGGCTAATGAATATCCTAAAGAATCCTTTGTGGCTGATTACTTCATATTGCAATGTGAATACCATGGTAATTATCGTGCTGGTATTTAGGGAAAATAATTTTATAGTTTTTTATTTTGTTAAGAAATTATTCCCCCCCTTGGCATTCCCGTGTTATCTATTCGACATCAATGTTTTGTGTCAACAATTACCAACATTCCAGGGGGGATGAAGTTAAAAATGTTTTTATAGTTCACCTGTGGAAACATGAAATTCTAATGCCATAAATTATCATTGCTTTTTCCCCCGTACACCTTCAATGTAAATCCCCTAGCCCTTGTTTTCCCCATCCTCAAATGACAGTTGATTAGTTTTTATTGCAATGTCTACTGAAACTTTGTGACTTGTTTTTGTTGTTGTTGTTTGTTTGTTTTCGGTTTTATTATAATTAAATATTTAATTTGTCAAGCCAGCACATTGTTTTATAATCTTCTACTTCTTTCGTCCTCCTTGTTGTCGTTGTCGTTGCTGTTTTTGTTTTCTTTTTCATGACAACAAATTTGCTGCCATAAAATCATAAAAAAGTCATAAAAACAGTTGTTGTTTGCATTTTTTAATGTTTAAATAATTCTATCAGTCCAGTCGGCTCGCTGGCTGGCTGCCTGGCTGGGTCACATACTCCATTGGTATGTGCGTGCGTAAGTGTGTGCACGTCAAGCAGTAGTGCGTCCAACCCTCTGGCATTACGTTTGGTAGCCTTCCATGTCCATTTGATTGTCATTTGTTGTCGTTGTTGTTGTCAAACACTTTAAATGGAAACACTTTGAACAGCAGTTGTCATTGCTGGCCATATATCCATCCATACATCCATCCTAAACCCAAACAACCAGCCAACCAGATAAGACGAAGGTGTGTTCAAATTTTACGATCGCTAATAAAATCTCTTTTTATAGCTTCGTTTGTATGTTTTGTTGGTACACGATAACAAAATATTGTCGTTCCAACTCGAGATGGATGGATAGATGTATGGATATTTGGAGATACAGCAGACAGTTCCAGGCAACAATCTTTTGGACAATTTGTTTCTCTGCGCCTCGTTAGCTAAACTATTTTTGTTTCTAGAGTCTTTTCTATGCCATTCTTGGAACACTTTGTCGCCGTTAACCTCCTCGTTAGATTTTTGGTGGAAGGCTATAGTGGAGGAGGAGGAGCAGCAACACAAAAATTGTAGGAGTTATTGAAGATGCTGTGCCGAGTGTGTTGACAAGTCTCTAAAGAAATTCTGAAGTGTCATCAGTTCGTGCAGCAGATGTTGATGCAGAACAGTGATAACCGAAAAAAAGTGATGAATACTTGAACTCGACAAAAAGTGACAAAACAAAAAAGACACAGCCATTAAAATTGAAACAAAAACATAACACAATTCGTTTGCTTTTTTATTATTATTTTTTTTTTTATTTATTGCCTATTACATGGTTCGGGACATGTCGGAATACTCTATTATAATGATGATAACGATGACGACTATGATTTTCTATTTTGTTTATTTATTTATGGCTGTAGTTTTCGTTTTGATTACTCTGCGAAACATAGATTGAACGTGCCGATGAGAGACACTACTGTCCTTAGTTGAAGTTCAAAAAATCTAATAGGAGGCAGTTCATTAGTTTACAAATAGTGAACTTGGCGGATTTGAAGAAAAATTATTAAAAAAATAATATGTGCAAAATTTAGATTATGAAAAATATTTGTTTTAAAGAAGTAATATTTTTCGAGGATTTTTTAAAGACTATTTTTTAAGGAGTATATATAAATTCCGACATATATATATATAAGCATGAGCTAAATTTAATATTTTTTAAGAGGTTCTATAAGAGGATATTTATAAAAATATTATTTTAAGGTCTATACAAAAGCGTGTTTTTTATCGTGAAGTTTGTTAAGGGACCCCCCCATTCCGATTTTTTATTTTTAAGATTTCAAATGGGCTAGTAAATGAACAAATTTTTTTGAAAATCGCCTATTTTTGACGACAAATTAATTTTAAAAATAAGGAAGATCTTCACCGATTGGCTTTATCCTAGTTCATACGAGAGATATACACTCCCAGAGAAACGTGTCAAAATTTGGAACCGATTGGATTATTAGTTTTTGGCTTATCGTGCCCGCTATTCGTCACTTGATGCTGACACAATAAATCGGCTATATCTTCAAGAGTTCTTGAGATTTTCACTTGAAATTTTGTAGGGACATTCAAGAATTAGAATAGATTTGAATTAAATAAAAAAAAATTGACACCGAGAATGGGGGGTCCCCTTAATACAATATTTCAAGTGCCATTTTTTATAACCTACATAACTATAACACCGTGAAATATTGGTCCTAGACAAACATTTTTAGTATACCGATCGTCCATTTTGCAAGCGCAGAAGAAGCCATAGTAATGTACAAATCGACATGATTTTGCATGTTGGTTCGGTTCAGACCATTGAAGAACTCTCTTATCTGGGAAATATTCAAGGGATCAAATGGACCCCTCTTAATTCTTGTCCATTACCCTTTTAAACGGAGAAGGGGATCTGGAACAGGCATGACCCTTTTCAATTGGTTAATATTTGACGAGTAGCTCTAGAGACCACTAAAGATCTGATGATCATATATTTTGGAATGTCTGTTTTGGTAATGATTGGTCAATATTTAGCGGGTCAAAGAAGCCAAGACTTTTGTCTCTAACATAACAAATTCTAATGGCGTAAATGTTCACTACGGAAAAACATGATTCCGAAAATATGTCAGGGTAAGAAGCAGAAGTTGTTGAGATCTAATCAGTCAAGGATCTATGTTCTTTAGGAGTAAATATATACGCTATAGAATACTAATTTTATAATTTTTGAGCTTGGGCAAAATTTCGCGATATTTGTACTCTCTTGACTAGAGGTCAACAAATGTTACTAATATTGAGTACAGCTCTTCTAATTACTTGTCCACATTCCCTTCACCGTGTGTTGTGTTGTGATGTTCGGCTTTCAATTGCGGTCTATAGATCGACTTGTAAAAACACAAAGAACTAAGTTTTCGGTCCACTTTATCCCAATATTAATATCTGATCATCACGAAAATTATAGGGGTTGTCCTTGACCACAACTAGAACCTCATGGAACATTTTAAAGTGATCATCGCTATATTTCCGCCCTCCAGTTTGCTGATAATTTACTAAATAATATCTGAATACGTAAGCACTTAAATGTAACTCCCGCATCCGAGTACATACGACAATATAATTGTATCAATTTAAGGGTCAACCACTCCTCTTGCCTATACTATCAACTTCTCGGGTCTATGTCCTTCAGGACTAAATATATATGCCATAGAATACAAATTTTGTAATTTTTCACACAAAAGTCAGGGCCTTTTTGACCTAAAATTGGCCGATATTTATCAAAACAGGCATGTTTATTCTTTGGCGCGATCCTCTTCTCCATGTTGGGGCTATAATTGCGGCCTTTGGAGCGACCAGATAAACGGACGAAATAAAGTTTTTGGTCCATTTCACCACATAAAAATTAACCGATCTTTCCAAAAAACAATAGGGGTCTTCATCCTACATGCAAAATTTCGAGAAGATTGGTCCATAACTGTGGCCTGTATCGTGTTTAAAAATTACAATGGACAGACGGACGGACACACATATCTAGATCGACCCTTCATCACACTGTGGTACAGGGTATTATGTCTTTTGTGCATTTGTTTGTAACAGGCAAAAAGAAACGGGATAGACACATGGTTCCTTTTGAGAGTATGCATAAAATCACTTTCTGTCGATTTATGCATGCCCGTCCGTCGGTCTGTAGATGTTAAATTGTAAACAAAGTACAGGTCGCATTTATGATCCGATTTGGATGGAATTTGGCACAAGTCACTTATTTGGCCCAAGGACGAATCCTATTGAAAAAGTCCCTATATATATTTCGATTTGCACGAAATTAGGCAAAGAGTACTGAATTAGGTTCACAATGATGTGTGCTAAGTTTTGTGGAAATCGGGTCAGATTTAGATATAGCTCCCAGAATGACGGCTTGTAAGTTTCGTGAAAATCGGTTCAGATTTAGATATAGCTCCCATATATATTTTCCTCCGATTTAAGGTGAATGGGGCTCTAAAGTCCCTATATATCATTAGATTTTCACGGAATTTGGCATAAGGTACTGAATTAGGTCTAGAATGATGTGTGCTAAGTTTCGTGAAAATTGATCCAGATTTAGATATGCACTAAAGACCCAAAGTTTGGCCGACTGGCACACAATTTTGTACAATGTACTGAAGTTACTAAAACCTTTCGTTTGTCAAGTTTTCTTGAACTAAGTTCAGATTTACATATAGCTCCTATATATACTTTCGTCGTTTCACGTTTTGTTCCTTCGAAAAGGCGACGTCTGTTAGGATACATATGAGGAATATATCCAAAGTGGCGAAGGCTATCATAGAGTCGGCCCAGTCCGACTTTACTACTTTCCTTGCTGGTTTTAAATATGTTGTCATAGTCATCTACAAAATACTTTAATATATTTATTTTGAATATTTTAAATTTCCTCCTTATCTTTAAATTGAATTGCATGTTTGTTATTGCTGTTGTTATTTGTTTGTAAATAAAATTTCCATTATATTCTGAGAAAGAAAAGAAAATCATACTCATTTAATGTAATTAAAAAGTTTGTTTTTTCACTTCGTTCTCTTTGCTATTGATTTTTTATATCTTTGCTTGGCGAATTTCTTGGCTTCCCCAGCCAAAGAAAATAAAAAAATGAAAAAGAAAACGAAACAAACTGACAGTTTGTTGTTTGCCTAGAGTTTAAGCCGTAGTGCAAAAAATCCCCGAAAGAAAGTACCAAAAGCAACAAACGCGGAAATAAAAACTTAAACGAAACATTCATTTATTATTTTTCCGTTTGTATGGGTTTTTTTTTTCATTTTTCAGACAACAAGCTGCAATTGTGAGGAAAAGCTAATGGAAAATAAATACCAAGTTTTTCTTTTTTTTTTGAGTATCGTTGTTTTGGCAGTGAAAGAAAACAAACTTGGTTCCAAAACTTCTTGACAGGCGACCGACCTAAAGCAATTCCGAATTAAAACTGTCAATTCCAGAGAAAACAAATTAACACCAAAAATTGAAAAATTAAGTGTCACAGTTAGGAGCGCGGAGAGAAAAGTTTAATATAAAAAATATATACATATATAAATTATAAAGATATATAAAATTCGGTACGATTTTGAAAATAGGAGATAACAAAGGTTTCTTTTAAGCAAGTGCCTTAAAAACCATGCTTTTGCGTATGGTCGTTGAAAAAAATATATATTTGTTTTAGTTCAAGGTCGAGAACAAATATTTAAAACCAGTAAGGAAAGTAGTAAAGTCGGACGGGGTCGACTTTATGATACCCTTCACCACTTTAGGTGTATTCAGCTGGACCATTAACATGAAATTGGATGAACTAAAATATTTAATATCAATCTAAAGGTGAACCGATTTAGATCAATTCATAAACATGTCATTATAGAGTCGTTTGTTTACAATTGGGCAAATTAAATAAATCAATTTAAAGCAAATCTCAATCGGACATCTCTTGATTATTTGGAGCTCAATTAACATGAAGTCGGTCGAAAATATATATGGACTATATCTGCATTTCTATAAAACGCAGTTACGTCATTATTTGCTGATTATTGTACTTTGTGCAAAATTTCGTATCAATCTGACAAAAATGAGGAGTTTGGTGCACCATTTGCTTTAAATTGGGGAAAAATGTATATGAAAGCTATATTCAAATCCGATTTCAAAGTTGAAGGTTACACTAACTTCAGTACGTTTAGATCATATCGGATATATTTTGGGTCCTTGGTGTATTATTTATATCTAAATAGGGACCGATTCCAGCGAAACTTTCCACAACCTTGGCTAAACTAACTACAGTATGTTGTGCAAAATTTTGTGCCAATAGGCCATATTTTGGAGTTTTGTTGCCCCATTTACTGAAAATCGGAGGAAACTATATATGGGAGCTATATCTAAATCTGAACCGACTTCAGCGACACTTTCGACAACGTTGGTTATACTAACTTCAGAACGTTCTGCAAAATTGTGTGCCAATCGGCCATATTTTGGAGTGTTGGTGCCACATTTACTGAAAATCGGACGAAACTAAGGGAGCTACATCTAAATCTGAACCGATTTAAGCGAAACATTCCACAACGTTTGTTATACTAACTTCAGAAAGGCTATATTTTGAAGTGTTGGTGTCCCATTTACTGAAAATCGGACGAAACTATATATGGGAGCTATATCTAAAACTGATTCGATTTTTCCCAATTTCAAATAAGTGACCCAAATAAGTGACCTATGCCAACTTCCATCCAATTCGGATCATAAATTCGACCTGTACTTTGTTTACAATTTAACATGGACGACAGACAGACGGACGGATATGCATAAATCGACTTAGAAAGTGATTCTATATATATTCTCAAAAGGAACCATGTGTCTATCTCGTTTCCTTTTGCCTGTTACAAACATATGCACAAAGACAGTGTGGTGAAGTGTATACAAATCCACCTTTTGCATGATGGATTTGTATACACCGGCTAAAAACTATTTTCAAAAAAAAAAAAATATATATATATATATATGTCTATTTTTTTTTCTTCCGGCTATAATTTTCTCACAATAATTACAAATTTATTTATTACTGGCATAACCTTATTTTAAATTTTATTTTCATAATTAATATACATATATTACTAACAATTTTCCTTTTTTTCAAGAGGAAATCAAAAACCAATAAAACAAATTAGTCAAACAAAGATTTATGGGGACTATAAAATGAAAATTACTTTTGGTCCAGCCGACGACGACAGCGGCTAGTCATTTAAAAACAATTTTGAATTTTAATTCTTAGATAAAAAACTTAAATCTGGAGACAAAAGAATTTTAAATACAACTCAAATATAAACTCAACCTATTGCCGATGCCATACTGAGCGTTCGTGTACCACTAAAAATGTCAGGTCGTATTTCAAAAATTAATTGTTTTACATTGATATGAAAAAAAAATAAAAAAAAATAACAGAAATTGTGGTAATAAATTTATTTTGAATAAATCACGACACAGCGTTGAATGACAGTTACACAAATATAATACCAATTTTGTATCGAATTGATGGACTACTTTAAGAAATACGATGACGATGAGGCTATTTAAAAACCCTTTGATCGGCAGCGATCTAAAGAAATTTATGTAAATATTTTTTGGTTGGCATCCACGTTCGGTGTGGTTGTACTCGTTCGTTCGCTTGTTTGTTTCTTCTTCTTTAAGAAAGCAATAAAAAATAATTAAATTTTTATGTTACATTTTTGATGGCATTAAATATGTACAATATCATCATTGCCGTCATTGTCAGAGGGTATCCAGTGGGCATTGTCAGGTCATTTGTTGGTTGGATAAAGAGTTTAACATGTTTTTTTTTTGTGATTGGGTTTTTATTTCGTGGGCCTCATAAAAATACTTTTAAAAACCCATAAACCATCTCAAACATCGTTTTAAATTATCACATTAAATTCAAATGATTTGGGAATGAATGAAATAAAAATTAGTATTTTCAAAATAAAAAATGAAAATATGTCTTTTAAAAAAAGCTGGGTCATTATTGCCCAAACACAGTTACAAACAATGTTTCCTTTTATAGATCCACAAAATTCGATTTTAATTTATGACCCATGAAGTGACTGATATGATGGTGTTGTGGGTTCCATTCTACGGGTTAATTGTTTGAAAAATATATATTTTTTATTTTAAAATATATCACATGTGGGGTTAGTTGAAGATGGCGATTTAAAAAAAAAATGTTCATTCACAAAAAATTTCATTAAGGTAGTAGGTATATATCATATATATTAGAAAATATTTTTCCAGCCTTGGTTTTTAAGAAATATTTGTTGCACGTTTGTTTTAGACTTTTTAAAATATTTCCCAATGTCCTAAAACAGGCTGGATGCGTCCTTATATAGCTTTCAATTTGCACGAAATTTTCTCATATCGTACTCAATTAAGTCTAGAATTATGTTTTCTGAGTTTCGTGAAAATCGGTTCATATTTATATATAGCTCCCATATATATTTTCGTCCGATTTAATAAAAATGGTGCACCAAATTCCCTATATATCTTTCGATTTACACGAAATTTGGCACAGCATACGGAATTATGTCTAGAGTGATATGTGCTAAGTTTCGTGAAAATAGGTTCAGATTTAAATATAGCTCCCATATATAGTTTCGCCCGATTTTATGATAATGGTGCACCAAAGTTCCCATATATCTTTCGATCTGCACAACATTTAGCATAGGTGCAGAATGATATGTGTAAAGTTTACTGAAAATCGGTTCAGATTTAGATATAGCTCCCTTGTATATTTTCGTCCGACTTAATAGAAATGTTGCACCAAAGTCCCTATATATCTTTCGACTTGAACGAGGTCTTAGATGCAGCTTTTTATAACATTGCTGTTGAATGCGGAAAATTCACGGTGATATCACAAATATTCCAATATGTATTGAATATTTTTTTCTGTAAATATTTTGTTTACGATTTCTTGGTATTTAAAATGTCTAGCGCGGCAAACGGTGTTCCTCATTGCATGTGTGTGGTCTTTATTATGAAACGCAATCAAATTCCCAAAGTCTTGAGAATCCAAATAATACCACAAAAAATAAAAACGGAATGCGTTGCGAAAATATCTCCCTTCAATCAATTGCTGCGGTTCGTTCGAAAAAGGGTGGCTGGTGTTGTTCCTTAGTTTACATTATGCAATTGAGAGGCTCCATCGTCGCTGTCGACGTATGTAATGTAAATTCCATTTCAATTTCAATATTAACAGCATAAAAAGAAAATAATTCGTTAAATAAAGTTATGCCAACAAATAAGAACTCGGAGCTCACCGAAAGAGAGCGAAAAAAACGGACCACCCAAACATCCTTCAAGCAGCGAACAACAAACAGAAATATTAAAAATATTTTTGCATAAATAATCCATCGCTCAGCGAGAATATTTGTTTACAGCATCGAAATATAAAAAAAAGTTATTTGTTGTTGTTGTTGCTTATGGCTCCATTGAGTTATTTTAACATATTTGCTGTTGTTGTGATTAACACAGTACTTATGGGGAATATTATTTCGGAGCGAAGGGTGTGGGGTAAGCATATCATCTAGGATACATATTAAATTTTTAAAACTGAAAATAATGTTTACTTCAGTGTTTGTCTGTGGTGGTGCATCAGAGTTACCAAAAGGTAGGCAAAAGCGTGGAGTTTTTAAAATATTTTTCCTTTTTTATATTTTTCCAAAACCCGCCATTGGCGTATATTTATACCCTTCACCACTATGTGTTACTGGGTATTATGTATTTATGCATATGTTTGTAACAGGCAAAAGGAAACGAGATATACACAGGGTTCCTTTTGAGAATATGCATAGAATCACTTTCTGAGTCGATTTACGCATGTCCGTCCGTCTGTCCGTCCGTCCGTCCATGTATTTTTGTGAACAAAGTACAGGTCGCATTTATGATCCGATTTGGATGAAATTTGGCATAGGTCACTTATTTGGCCCTATTGAAATTGGGAAAAACGGTTCAGATTTAGATATAGCTCCCATATATAGTTTCGTCCGATTTAAATGGTCCACAAAAGTCCCTATATATCTTTCGATTTGCACGAAATTTGGCACAGGGTAATGAATTAGGTATAGAATGATGTGTGTTAAGATTTCTAAAAATCGGTTTAAATTTAGATATAGCTCCCATATATATTTTCGTCCAATTTATTGTAATGGTGTACCAAAGTCTCTTCATATCGTGCGGTTTGCACGAAATTTGGCACAGCGTAATGAATTAGGTCTAGAATGATGTGTGTTAAGTTTTGTGAAAATCGGTTCAGATTTCGATATAGCTTCTATATCTGACCAAATGAAAAATTTAGTATAGGTTGCAGAATGACATGTTAATGGATCCAATTTCATTTTACTGGTCGTTTAAAAATACGACGTCTGTTAGGATTCATCTCTTGAATATACCCGAAA
>NW_026879222.1:0-26165 GCF_032173495.1 Musca vetustissima
TTTTCAGGGACCTACACAAGGCGTGGATTTTTTTAGAGAATATTTTTTCAGGGACCACCTACACAAGGCGTGGATTTTTTAAAGAATATTTTTTCAGGGACCTACACAAGGGACCTACACAAGGCGTGGATTTTTTAAAGAATATTTTTTCAGGGACCTACACAAGGCGTGGATTTTTTAAAGAATATTTTTTCAGGGACCTACACAAGGCGTGGATTTTTTAAAGAATATTTTTTCAGGGACCTACACGAGGCGTGGATTTTTTAAAGAATATTTTTTGAGGTCTTATCCAAGGCGTGGATTTTTTAAAGAATATTTTTTCAGGGACCTACACAAGGCGTGGATTTTTTAAAGAATATTTTTTCAGGGACCTACACAAGGCGTGGATTTTTTAAAGAATATTTTTTCAGGGACCTACACAAGGCGTGGATTTTTTTTTTCAGGGACCTACACAAGGCGTGGATTTTTTGAAGAATATATTTTTTCAGGGATACTCACAAGGCGTGGATTTTTTAAATAATATTTTTTCAGGGACCTACACAAGGCGTGGATTTTTTAAAGAATATTTTTTCAGGGACCTACACAAGGCGTGGATTTTTTAAAGAATATTTTTCTTCCTAATATATTCACCTATTCGAGGACTTATGCAATAAATTAGTTATAAATCCTATTGGCAAATAAAAAGAAACTTTTATGCCAATTTAATAACCATTTTTGTCTTTTTTTTCTCTCTCTGCTATGTTGAATTATGTTTGTACCATCAGAGTTGTATACGCCAATGTTCCGGTATTGTAACAAAACAACATATCACAGCAGATTCGCATTCGAAATCGCATCACATTACGACAACGAAATGGAACGGGTCCGAGTACAAGTAAAACAGCAACAGTGTCATTGCATCAGTACATGATTTTGCTTATTTGGCTTTTGAGATTTTCTTTTCTTTTTTTTTCATTTTCATTATTTTGTTGCTTTGTGTTTTTTTCTTGGCATCCTTAGCGAAAGATTTATGACACTCGTTTTGGCAACACATTTAACTTATCTTATCTTTTTTGTACGAAAAATTTGGCGTCATTTTTACGTCTTAAATAAAACAAAATACAAAATATCACCAACATCATTCAACTCTTTCAAAGAAAACAGAGCACAATTTGAGGAAGTATCATTGAAATTGACATGAGTCCCATATTATCTAGGGCTACAAAATTTTGCAGAGGTGTTGGGGAACACCTAACTAAGTTCCATATAACAAAGCATTAAAAAAACTGGACCCATTCGAAAGCTATAACGAAATAACTATGATTGTTTTAGATAGATTTTCATTTAAATATGGATTTTAATATATGGACAATATTGCCACACTGTGGTACAGGGTATTATGTCTTTGTGCATATGTTTGTAACAGGCAAAAGGAATCGAGATAGACCCATGATTTGGCTGAAATTTGGTACAGCTCATTTATTTGGCCCAAGGACGAACCCTATTGGAAAAAATCGGTTCAGATTTAGATATAGCTCCCATATATATTTTTGTCCGATTTACGGACTTTAGTACCTGAAAATCTTTCGATTTGCGAGAAATTTGGCATAGCGTACTGAATTGAGCCTCGAAAGATGTGAGCCAAGTTTCGTGAAAATCGGTTCAGATTTAGTTATAGCTCCCATATATAGTTTCGCCCGATTTTAGGTAAATGGTGCACCAAAGCCCCTGAAAATCTTTCGATTTGCACGAATTTTGGCATAGCGTGCTGAATTAAATCTAGAAAGAGGTGTGCAAAGTTTTGTGAAAATCGGTTCAGATTTAGATATAGCTCCCATATATAGTATCGCCCGATTTTTGGTAAATGGTGCACCAAAGTCCCAGAAAATCTTTCAATTTGCACGAATTTTGGCATAGCATACGGAATTAAGTCAAGAATGACGTGTGCTAAGTTTCGTGAAAATCGGTTCAGATTTAGATATAGCTCCCATATATAGTTTCGCCCGATTTTAGGTAATAGCCTACCAAAGTCCCTATATATCTTTAGATTTGCACGAAATTTGGTATAGCCTACTGAATTAGATCTAGAATGATGTGTGCCAAGTTTCGTGAAAATCGGTTCAGATTTATATATAGTTCCCTGAATATCTTTCGATTTGCACGAATTTTGGCATAGCGTACTGAATTGCGTACGTGTGCTAAGTTTCTTGAAAATCGGTTCAGATTTAGATATAGCTCCCATATATAGTTTCGCCCCATTTGAAGTAAAGCGTCTACCATAGTCCCTATATTCTTTCGATTTACACGAAATTTGGTATAGCCTATTGAATTAGGTCTAGAATAATGTGTGTTTAGTTTCGTGAAAATCGGTTCAGATTTGGATATAGCTTCCATATATAGTTTCGCCCGATTTTAGGTAAATTGTGCACCAAAGTACCTGCTAATCTTTTTTATTGGCATGAATTTTGGTATAGCGTACTAAATTAAGTCTAGAATGATGTGTGCTAAGTTTCGTGAAATCGGTTCAGATTTAGATATAGTTCCCATACAAAGTTTCGTCCGATTTTAGGTAAATGGTGCACCAAAGCCCCTGAAAATCTTTCGATTTGCACGAATTTTGGCATAGCGCATTGAATTAAGTCTAGAATTATGTGTACACCTTCTATATATATTTTCGTCCGATTTTAAGTAAATTGTGCACTGAAGGTCCACAGCTAGGCCGATTGACACAACGTAGTGAAATTAATATAAAATAATCTCGGGCAAGGTTTGTTTCAAATAGGTTCAGATATAAATATATCGTAGCTTCCATATATAATTTCGACTTATTTATGTCTATTGTACACCAAATAATCAATAGGTGTATGATTGAGATTAAATTTTAAACTGTGCAGCATACCGAATAGCGTGTGTCAAGTTTACTTTAAATCGATTTACACAAATATGTCCCACTGTGCGCAAACGACTCTAAACTTGCCCAAATTAAATGAAATTTAGCATAGGTTCACATATTTAAGTTCGTTCAATTTCATGTCAAAATTCCTTCGAAAAAGCGACGTCTTTTCTGATACATATGTTGAATATACCCAAAGTGGTGAAGGGTATCATATAGTCGGCCCAGTCCGACTTTACTACTTTCCTTACTGGTTTTTAATTGGATTTATTGTAAGTATATATTATCGCCATAAAAATGTATGACGGTGTACTATGGCGTAGTACAGTGTTAATATATCTTTGAAAAAAAAAACTATGGATTAGATATTGTCCATCTATCAGTGCAAAAAAGGGGGTATATATTTTTAAAAGAATAACAAAATGTAGGCTATCACCACTATATAATACATAAGAAGAATAGTATATACAGTACACACAAAGCTGTTTGGTATTACTCTTTATGCGAGAATCAATTACATGGATGGTCCATAAATCAACTCCCATGATTTTTCTAAACGCTTAAATTTTTTTACCACCCTATTTTACAACAAATCGTTTGTCTTTGAAGGCAATAAATCAGTTGTTGTTCAAATTCGTATATACATATGCACCTAGGTAGAATATATTCGGTAATACTATTCGTCATTAGCACATTCGTTCACGCATGAAAAATTAAAATCTTTAATCTGCTTATTTTTCTCCATTTTGAAAAAAAAAAACGAATCATCTTTCATCCCACAGACATAAATCACAGCTATTGATTAAACAAAACGAGAAAAAAACAATATGTCCCTTAATAAATCATTAGCAATTCACTCTTTTCGGGATTTGTTTATTGTTGTGACATGTTCGCCATCGCAATATCTGATACGATGCCACAATCACTTTCCCTTTCATTATTGAAAGGTGTTATTTTTAGATTTATATAGAAAATGTGGCCATTTATTCCAAAAGGCAGCGGCCATCAGGTGTCGACTATTTCGGTATTGCATTTGAAGGTCAATACCGTATTTCCCACATTTTATGACACCCATTATGAGTGCGTTTGGGAGCGAGTATTTGTTCTATGTGTGTTCGTTTATGCATTAACGACCATTAACTTTCCATTTCACATAATCACCAGCATCATCATCATCGCCGTTTTCGTCGTCATCGTTATGAACATCAACATCTGGAAAATCCCAACCTATAACCATTCCATCCAACCAACACCAATTGCCCAACCTCAGACCAACAGGTAGGTGGCATTCATACAATAAAATGCAACACAAACATTTAGACGCAGCTATTAATTATAAAATTCAAGGTTAAGGTGACAAAACGTGCTGGCGGCGGGTAAGCAGTGGTTTAAATTAGAGCATATTGCATCATAATTTATTGTTTTAAGATTGTCCGTCTGGATTTTTGCGCATTTATTGTGTTCTACTATTATTATTATCGTCGTCATCGTTCAGGTTTAAAGGGAAAACAAACGTTTTGTTGTAGTTTGCAGTTAATAACCTTCATTAACCTTCAACAGATTTCTTGGCCATTAGTACTTGTTTTCAATAGCCTTGAAAGTTTCTCAAGACAATTTTGGGATTTTTTCGTAGATTTATTGTCGAGTGCAATCAATATTCTTATCCAAGTGAGACAAATTATGTCACTAAAAAGGTGTTCGGTAATGTTTCACATTAATGTCGAAGGAAAGCGAAATTTCATTTTACCTTGAATAAACTTCGAAGAAAAATATTCTTTTGAGTCGGAGCTGAATTTTAAGATTTGGGTGTGTTAGGGGACCTCCCTCGTGATGTTACAATACGGTTGGATAAAGTGACTTATATCTTAAAATACTAGAGGTGTTATTTCAGTAATCAAAGGGATACTTGATCGGAAGTTTATTTTATCACAAAGTGGAACGACACTGGTGGCCAAAATTAAAGCAATTACTATTACGGTTAATAAATGCCGCATAACTTTTTCAAAAAAAAAAAATATATATATATATATATATATATATTTATATCGTGTTGTTTTTTTTTAATATCGGTTACTTTATTCACTTAAAAAAATAAAAGTTGTAATGCAAAATTCATTACGAAATAAATAATAATTTATGGATAAGGGAATTATCCCAATATTTGCTTAGACAAAACTAAAGCAACTCTACAGTATAAACAGATTAGCTCTACAACTTTATTTGTGTTTACCGTTATAACTATTATGTTTTGGTTTCTACAGCTATTTCGATTCTTATAGATCATTTTAAATCGATTTTATTACAAAAAAGTGTCTGGTTTTCGATTTTGACTTACTGCAAAAAAATGTAGCTTGAAAAAATACAGTACAGCCATAAAACAGCTAAGTGCCAGTGATTATGTACAAAATGTATAACATAATATATTTTGGGAAAATATTCCATAAATAAACTCGTGATTTCTTGAATTATAAGTCGGTTTTATGCAAAAAAATCGGTAGTGAACGTTCATCACGGATGAAGGCTGCAAAATAACATCATTTCGTACTGATCAACAAATTGTCACATCAGTAAAAACTACCTATTTAAGGCTTTAACGGAATTGGTGAGAGGGTTATCGTTGGATATAACCTCAAGAACAGAGCGCGGACGAGCTATGACCGCAGGTCTACATGCCCGGAAACTATCAAGAAAGACATATTATTTCTGAAAAAATCGGAAAGCCAGATCAAAAACTTATAAATGTGATTTTTCAAAAAAAAAAAAAATAGTTTCCTGACCTATTGCCAAGCAGTTACAGCATCAATCGACACAGAATTTTGCGAACGTTCATAAAATTAAGAGTTATCGTCGATAATATAAAACCAGTAAGGAAAGTTCAAAAGTCGGACGGGGCCGAATATATGATACCCTTCACCGCTTTGGGTACATACAAGAGATGCTAATATGTACAATATCCTGTAGATAGAACAGACATAGAATCTTTGAAGGAACATTGAGATGGAAAAATTGCATGTCAAACGGGCAGACTTGGATTCTTTGGTACCAATTGTATGAAATCGAGTAAAATTATGTATGAGAGCTATATATAAGCACATGGACCTAATTGAGCAACCGTTGCATAGTAAATGTGTTTTTTGTTATCATTCTATATTCAATTTAATACCCTCTGCCAAATTTCGTGCAAATCAAACGGACATAGGCCCGATTTTAACAAAACCTCGCAGACATCAGTCTGGACCTAATTCAGAACTCTGTGCAAACTCCCAATATTTGTCCCAATCGGACAAATATTGTGAGTTTGGTGTATCATTCACCAAAAATCGGACTAAACTATATATGGGAGCTATTAATAAATCTGAACTGATTTTAACAAACCTTCGCAGACATCAGTCTGGACCTAATTCAGAACTCGGACAAATGTTAGGAGTTTGGTGCATCATTCACATAAAATCGGACGAAACCATATATAGGAGTTAAATCTAAATCTGAACCGATTCCAAAAAAAAACTTTGCACACATAAGCATGGACCTGATTCAGTGCGCTGTGCATAATGTTGTCACAATCGTACATATATTGGAAGTTTGGTGCATCATTTACATAAAATCGGACAAACGGACATGCGTAAATCGACTCAGAAAGTGATTCTATGCATATTCTCAAAAGGAGCCATGAGTCTATCTCGATTCCTTTTGCCTGTTGCAAACATATCCACAAAGACGTAATACCCCGTACCACAGTATGGTGAAGGGTATAAATTACAACAATTACAAATTTTACTAAGATATGTTGCACGAAATTTAAATTGATCGTCATCGAAGATAATATGCGTCGTCCTTCATACAAATGGAACTTCAAGCAAAATTTACTGCCCATCAGCTCTACATTTCCGACATCTAGCTTAGTAATTGTAATACTTAACAATGTCAGAATACGTAAACACCTGTAACTATTGAAGTAAATCGCCCACATACGAATACATACGGGGGCGTTTCGGAAACTTCGTAGCCTATCAATGAAAGTGAATAGTTAGTTTTTCAAAATTATTTTTGTTTTTTAATATAATCTCCCGACTCTTCAATATACTTAGACCAACGCTTTTCTTTCAATTCTATCCCTTGATTAAAATAGTTTTCCTCAAGGTCTTCAAAATAGTGATTTACAACTGTAATTGCATCTTCATTTGAGGTAAAAAGCTTTCCAGCAAGGCTTTTTTTTAAATTTGGGAACAAGTAAAAGTCACTGGGAGCTAAATCAGGAGAATAAAGTGGGTGGTCAAGCAACTCGTACTTTAATTCGTTGATTTTAGCCATTAGTAAAACCCTATTATTGTTTTACTCTTTTCCAGATAGTCAATCAATAAAATACCTTTGAAGTCCCAAAAACCGTTGCCATACTCTTGCCAACCGATTGAATTATTTTTGCCTCCAGCTTCAGTCCATTATTTAGATTATTCTTTTGTTTCTGGAGTATAGTGGTGGATCCATGTATCATCAACAGTTATGAAACGACGCTTAAAGTTCATTTTATTTTGTGATGGTCGTTTAAATTCAGCAACCCAATTTTTATACCCTTCACCACACTGTGGTACAGGGTATTATGTCTTTGTGCATATGTTTGTAACAGGCAAAAATAATCGAGATAGACCCATGGTTCCTTTTGAGAATATGCATAGAATCACTTTCTTATTCGATTTATGCATGTCCGTCCCTCCGTCCATGTATTTTTGTTAACAAAGTACAGGTCGCATTTATGATCCGATTTGGATAAAATTTGGCAGAGGTCACTTAATTGGCCCAAGGACGAACCCTATTGAAAATGGGAAAATCGGTCCAAATGTATATATAGCTCCCATATATATTTTCGTTCGATTTAAGGTAAATGATGTAAAAAAGTCCCTATATATATTTCGATTTGCACGAAATTTGGCATAGAGTACTGAATTAGGTCCAGAATGATGTGTGCCAAGTTTCGAGAAAATGGGGTCAGATTTAGATATAGCTCCCATATATAGTTTCGTCCGATTTAAAGTAAATGGTGCACCAAAGTCTCTATATATCTTTCGATTTGCACGAAATTTAACTAGAGTACTGAATTAGCCCCAGAATGTTGCGTGCTAAGTTTCGTGAAAATCGGTTCAGATTTACATATACCTTCTATATATATTTTCGTCCGATTTTAAGTAAATGGTACATTAAAAAATGCCCATACAGACCCATACACGTACAGAAATTAATAAAAATTAATATCTAGCAAGTTTGCTTGAAATCGGTTCAGATTAGCTTCCATATAGTATTTCGATCTTTTCATGTTGCCTGCACACCAAACAATCAATGGGTGCCTGATTGATACATTTTAAACAGTGCGTGTGCTTTAAATCTATTTACAAAATTTAGAATAGGTTGCAGAATGGCATGTGTTGGAATTTATTTTAGTCGGATTACTTATAGATAAAGATCGCATATTTAATTTCTTTCAATTTCATGTCAACGTTCCTTAGAAAAGGCGACGTCTGTTAGGATACATATGTAGAATATCCCAAAATTGGTGAAGGGTATCATATAGTCGGCCCAGCCCGACTTTACTACTTTCCTTACAGGTTACTGTTGCATATGATGGACCACTTTCACCTAGCACATTCACCATACCATTACGAATTTCTTGTCCCGATAAACCTTTTGTATGTAAATATTTAATGACAGCACGCATTTCTAATTTGTCTTACTTAAGGTATGCCCTTAACGATTTCATGCTATATTGATCGTTAATAATACTAGGGAATGAAATAGGGGAGACTGGGGCACATTCGGCACTTTTTTAGACCTCTATATTAAACATATACAAATTTTTTTTTTTTAAGTGGTTATTTATACTCTTTCGAGTCGCGCTTGATTATCTAAGTTTTGCAATGAAAAGGAAAGCCAGGAGAAGATCCTACGTACCCACCATTATGCGACGCGTTTCGCCGTTGGTTAAGCGGCTCATCAGGCATATTGGTCTATGTGGCTTTACAAATGTCGTACGTTGATAACTTGTATTTATTCCGCCCTGATGCGAAACTTGCATATGCGAATTAAATTCAAATTTGTCAAAGTTCGACATTTGTCTTCATTCTAGGAACAGTCCTTTTCAAAGCAGATTTTTGTTGTAGAGATGGATAATTAATCCACACACCTACAATTGCTTCCTGGTATACACATGTTTTTGCGCAACCGTTTTTGGAAGTGTTGATGGCTCAGAACGTTAAGCGGTCTTGGCAACATTAGTGTTGCTCAGAGGACCTAGGTTCGAGCCCTAGCCGTGCTCGGCTGAAATTAATTTTTGTTATTTGAATTTTGCCTTGTAAGGGCAGTGATCATTTGAAAGTAATTTTAAGTGGTTATTTATACTCTTTCGAGTCGAGCTTGATGATCTAAGTTTTGCAATGAAAAGGAAAGCCAGGAGAAGAACCTACGTACCCACCGCTTAACCAACGGCGAAACGCGTCGCATAATGGTGGGTACGTAGGTTCTTCTCCTGGCTTTCCTTTTCATTGCAAAACTTAGATCATCAAGCTCGACTCGAAAGAGTATAAATAACCACTTAAAATTACTTTCAAATGATCACTGCCCTTACAAGGCAAAAATTCAAATAACAAAAATTAATTTCAGCCGAGCACGGCTATGGCTCGAACCTAGGTCCTCAGAGCAACACAAATGTTGCCAAGACCGCTTAACGTTCTGAGCCATCCACACTTCCAAAAACGGTTGCGCAAAAACATGTGTATACCAGGAAGCAATTGTAGGTGTGTGGATTAATTATCCATCTCTACAACAAAAATCTGCTTTGAAAAGGACTGTTCCTAGAATGAAGACAAATGTCGAACTTTGACAAATTTGAATTTAATTCGCATATGCAAGTTTCGCATCAGGGCGGAATAAATACAAGTTAAACGTACGACATTTGTAAAGCCACATAGCCCAATATGCCTGATGAGCCGCTTAACCAACGGCGAAACGCGTCGCATAATGGTGGGTACGTAGGTTCTTCTCCTGGCTTTCCTTTTCATTGCAAAACTTAGATCATCAAGCTCGACTCGAAAGAGTATAAATAACCACTTAAAATTACTTTCAAATGATCACTGCCCTTACAAGGCAAAATTCAAATAACAAAAATTAATTTCAGCCGAGCACGGCTAGGGCTCGAACCTAGGTCCTCTGAGCAACACTAATGTTGCCAAGACCGCTTAACGTTCTGAGCCATCAACACTTCCAAAAACGGTTGCGCAAAAACATCTGTATACCAGGAAGCAATTGTAGGTGTGTGGATTAATTATCCATCTCTACAACAAAAATCTGCTTTGAAAAGGACTGTTCCTAGAATGAAGACAAATGTCGAACTTTGACAAATTTGAATTTAATTCGCATATGCAAGTTTCGCATCAGGGCGGAATAAATACAAGTTATCAACGTACGACCTTTGTAAAGCCACATAGCCCAATATGCCTGATGAGCCGCTTAACCAACGGCCGAAACGCGTCGCATAATGTTGGGTACGTAGGTTCTTCTCCTGGCTTTCCTTCTCATTGCAAAACTTAGATCATCAAGCTCGACTCGAAAGAGTATAAATAACCACTTAAAATTACTTTCAAATGATCACTGCCCTTACAAGGCAAAATTCAAATAACAAAAATTAATTTCAGCCGAGCACGGCTAGGGCTCGAACCTAGGTCCTCTGAGCAACACTAATGTTGCCAAGACCGCTTAACGTTCTGAGCCATCAACACTTCCAAAAAAACGGTTGCGCAAAAACATGTGTATACCAGGAAGCAATTGTAGGTGTGTGGATTAATTATCCATCTCTACAACAAAAATCTGCTTTGAAAAGGACTGTTCCTAGAATGAAGACAAATGTCGAACTTTGACAAATTTGAATTTAATTCGCATATGCAAGTTTCGCATCAGGGCGGAATAAATACAAGTTATCAACGTACGACATTTGTAAAGCCACATAGCCCAATATGCCTGATGAGCCGCTTAACCAACGGCGAAACGCGTCGCATAATGGTGGGTACGTAGGTTCTTCTCCTGGCTTTCCTTTTCATTGCAAAACTTAGATCATCAAGCTCGACTCGAAAGAGTATAAATAACCACTTAAAATTACTTTCAAATGATCACTGCCCTTACAAGGCAAAATTCAAATAACAAAAATTAATTTCAGCCGAGCACGGCTAGGGCTCGAACCTAGGTCCTCTGAGCAACACTAATGTTGCCAAGACCGCTTAACGTTCTGAGCCATCAACACTTCCAAAAAAACGGTTGCGCAAAAACATGTGTATACCAGGAAGCAATTGTAGGTGTGTGGATTAATTATCCATCTCTACAACAAAAATCTGCTTTGAAAAGGACTGTTCCTAGAATGAAGACAAATGTCGAACTTTGACAAATTTGAATTTAATTCGCATATGCAAGTTTCGCATCAGGGCGGAATAAATACAAGTTATCAACGTACGACATTTGTAAAGCCACATAGCCCAATATGCCTGATGAGCCGCTTAACCAACGGCGAAACGCGTCGCATAATGGTGGGTACGTAGGTTCTTCTCCTGGCTTTCCTTTTCATTGCAAAACTTAGATCATCAAGCTCGACTCGAAAGAGTATAAATAACCACTTAAAATTACTTTCAAATGATCACTGCCCTTACAAGGCAAAATTCAAATAACAAAAATTAATTTCAGCCGAGCACGGCTAGGGCTCGAACCTAGGTCCTCTGAGCAACACTAATGTTGCCAAGACCGCTTAACGTTCTGAGCCATCAACACTTCCAAAAAAAACGGTTGCGCAAAAACATGTGTATACCAGGAAGCAATTGTAGGTGTGTGGATTAATTATCCATCTCTACAACAAAAATCTGCTTTGAAAAGGACTGTTCCTAGAATGAAGACAAATGTCGAACTTTGACAAATTTGAATTTAATTCGCATATGCAAGTTTCGCATCAGGGCGGAATAAATACAAGTTATCAACGTACGACATTTGTAAAGCCACATAGCCCAATATGCCTGATGAGCCGCTTAACCAACGGCGAAACGCGTCGCATAATGGTGGGTACGTAGGTTCTTCTCCTGGCTTTCCTTTTCATTGCAAAACTTAGATCATCAAGCTCGACTCGAAAGAGTATAAATAACCACTTAAAATTACTTTCAAATGATCACTGCCCTTACAAGGCAAAATTCAAATAACAAAAATTAATTTCAGCCGAGCACGGCTAGGGCTCGAACCTAGGTCCTCTGAGCAACACTAATGTTGCCAAGACCGCTTAACGTTCTGAGCCATCAACACTTCCAAAAAAACGGTTGCGCAAAAACATGTGTATACCAGGAAGCAATTGTAGGGGTGTGGATTAATTATCCATCTCTACAACAAAAATCTGCTTTGAAAAGGACTGTTCCTAGAATGAAGACAAATGTCGAACTTTGACAAATTTGAATTTAATTCGCATATGCAAGTTTCGCATCAGGGCGGAATAAATACAAGTTATCAACGTACGACATTTGTAAAGCCACATAGCCCAATATGCCTGATGAGCCGCTTAACCAACGGCGAAACGCGTCGCATAATGGTGGGTACGTAGGTTCTTCTCCTGGCTTTCCTTTTCATTGCAAAACTTAGATCATCAAGCTCGACTCGAAAGAGTATAAATAACCACTTAAAATTACTTTCAAATGATCACTGCCCTTACAAGACAAAATTCAAATAACGAAAATTAATTTCAGCCGAGCACGGCTAGGGCTCGAACCTAGGTCCTCTGAGCAACACTAATGTTGCCAAGACCGCTTAACGTTCTGAGCCATCAACACTTCCAAAAAAACGGTTGCGCAAAAACATGTGTATACCAGGAAGCAATTGTAGGTGTGTGGATTAATTATCCATCTCTACAACAAAAATATGCTTTGAAAAGGACTGTTCCTAGAATGAAGACAAATGTCGAACTTTGACAAATTTGAATTTAATTCGCATATGCAAGTTTCGCATCAGGGCGGAATAAATACAAGTTATCAACGTACGACATTTGTAAAGCCACATAGCCCAATATGCCTGATGAGCCGCTTAACCAACGGCGAAACGCGTCGCATAATGGTGGGTACGTAGGTTCTTCTCCTGGCTTTCCTTTTCATTGCAAAACTTAGATCATCAAGCTCGACTCGAAAGAGTATAAATAACCACTTAAAATTACTTTCAAATGATCACTGCCCTTACAAGGCAAAATTCAAATAACAAAAATTAATTTCAGCCGAGCACGGCTAGGGCTCGAACCTAGGTCCTCTGAGCAACACTAATGTTGCCAAGACCGCTTAACGTTCTGAGCCATCAACACTTCCAAAAAAACGGTTGCGCAAAAACATGTGTATACCAGGAAGCAATTGTAGGTGTGTGGATTAATTATCCATCTCTACAACAAAAATCTGCTTTGAAAAGGACTGTTCCTAGAATGAAGACAAATGTCGAACTTTGACAAATTTGAATTTAATTCGCATATGCAAGTTTCGCATCAGGGCGGAATAAATACAAGTTATCAACGTACGACATTTGTAAAGCCACATAGCCCAATATGCCTGATGAGCCGCTTAACCAACGGCGAAACGCGTCGCATAATGGTGGGTACGTAGGTTCTTCTCCTGGCTTTCCTTTTCATTGCAAAACTTAGATCATCAAGCTCGACTCGAAAGAGTATAAATAACCACTTAAAATTACTTTCAAATGATCACTGCCATTACAAGGCAAAATTCAAATAACAAAAATTAATTTCAGCCGAGCACGGCTAGGGCTCGAACCTAGGTCCTCTGAGCAACACTAATGTTGCCAAGACCGCTTAACGTTCTGAGCCATCAACACTTCCAAAAAAACGGTTGCGCAAAAACATGTGTATACCAGGAAGCAATTGTAGGTGTGTGGATTAATTATCCATCTCTACAACAAAAAATCTGCTTTGAAAAGGACTGTTCCTAGAATGAAGACAAATGTCGAACTTTGACAAATTTGAATTTAATTCGCATATGCAAGTTTCGCATCAGGGCGGAATAAATACAAGTTATCAACGTACGACATTTGTAAAGCCACATAGCCCAATATGCCTGATGAGCCGCTTAACCAACGGCGAAACGCGTCGCATAATGGTGGGTACGTAGGTTCTTCTCCTGGCTTTCCTTTTCATTGCAAAACTTAGATCATCAAGCTCGACTCGAAAGAGTATAAATAACCACTTAAAATTACTTTCAAATGATCACTGCCCTTACAAGGCAAAATTAAAATAACAAAAATTAATTTCAGCCGAGCACGGCTAGGGCTCGAACCTAGGTCCTCTGAGCAACACTAATGTTGCCAAGACCGCTTAACGTTCTGAGCCATCAACACTTCCAAAAAAAACGGTTGCGCAAAAACATGTGTATCAGGAAGCAATTGTAGGTGTGTGGATTAATTATCCATCTCTACAACAAAAATCTGCTTTGAAAAGGACTGTTCCTAGAATGAAGACAAATGTCGAACTTTGACAAATTTGAATTTAATTCGCATATGCAAGTTTCGCATCAGGGCGGAATAAATACAAGTTATCAACGTACGACATTTGTAAAGCCACATAGGCCAATATGCCTGATGAGCCGCTTAACCAACGGCGAAACGCGTCGCATAATGGTGGGTACGTAGGTTCTTCTCCTGGCTTTCCTTTTCATTGCAAAACTTAGATCATCAAGCTCGACTCGAAAGAGTATAAATAACCACTTAAAATTACTTTCAAATGATCACTGCCCTTACAAGGCAAAATTCAAATAACAAAAATATTTTTGAACAATTTACTAATAGGTACATATGTAACCTTCAAAATGAATATACATATGACACACTATAAGCTTGATAAATATATTTTATTACTGTTTTAATGAACGAACTCAAAGTGTTCAAAGCTGCCCCCCTGGGGGGGTTGACATTTGTGAACGACATGGTTTTTTACAGTGTTTATGTTTAAATATGTATGTATTTTATTAATACATATCAGAAATGCATTAATTCATTAAAAAATATATAAAAAATGTTCAAAATTTAAAAAATTTAGATCAAAAGTTATTAAAACATAAAATGACATAAAAACCAAAATTAATATGGTGAAAAATACAGTTAATTTCGTATTCTTATTATCCCATTTGAAATTTTGAGAAACCGAAGCCAAAAGTTAAAAACTCCGCTTTTTACTCGAATTTAAAGGTCATGTTCAAAGGTGCCCCACCCATGGCATTTTACGGAAATATAAAATAACTTTTTTTGTAATAAATATATATGAAAGAAATTACATTAGTTATGTTTGAAATGATTGTTGGAATGCAAAAAATTTGTTTGACGAAAGAAAACTATCACAGAATTCTTCCTGCGCCCTTACAACCAAATGAATAAAAGTTTACAATGACACTGAGAAAACATGGGTCGGAAAAATATTAAACCAAGATTTTATTAGCGCTGTTCAAAGGTGCCCCACGTTTAAAGGCGCCCCACTCTCCCCTACATATTTTAACCTACAAATTTTTAAAAAATATTTTTGAACAATTTCTCCGAAAGTTTGGTGGACAGACAGACACCTATACATAAACAACTTAAACTACAAAAAAAATATTTTTGAAACATTTTTTACAAATCTTGTCTGGTGGACAGACACATACATACGCTACAACCTTTTCATTTATTTTTTCTAATCAGGACATCGAATTGATGTCCTATATCTATAATCAAAAATAATTTTTAACTTTCAGCATTTTTAAAGATTTTGTCTTGCATCTGTCAAAGCCCCCGTAGCTTCGAAGATCTCAAGACATAATCATTCTGTGACCCAAAATATTTTTTCTTGCATATATTGCGGAAATATTTTGCTGGTAAAAATTTTTTGTTCTCCTTTTCAAAGTCTAATTGACACAATTCTCTGACCCGGACCTGAGCTAAGCTAGATTTTCTCGTGAAATATTTCAACTTTAACGATTGAAAAATTTTTTAAGCGGTGTATTTAAAATATTTGGATTTTTCCAAATATTTGTTCTTTTATTCTGTTCAAATTGGTTTTTCTTTGTTCAACCACTCAACGTTGAATTTCATTTCGCTAACGTTTCGAAGGAAATATTTTGTGAAATTTTGATTATAAAAATTTTTTAAAAAATTTTACCCTTAGACGAATTTAGTCCTTCTCATTGGGCTACTTTCTCTTTTTTGACACAAATCAAAATTGTTGCAAAGCCAAAAGCTCAAAATTCGACATGGACAAAACATTATGCGACAAATTCGCAAATTGCGTAAATGATCTACAGGATTATATTTCCATAACCAACCCGGATGACACAATACACACATTGAAAACCACTCGAATGGAACTAAACTCAACATGGGACCAGGTCAAAAGGGCTTATGTGGATTGTCGAGACCATGTTCCGGAGAAGGATGAAAAACCCATTGATAAAAACAAATTGAGGAAACACTATATGGAGGCAATGGACTCGTACAAAAAGGCGCTGAGCTCCATAAACTTACAGATACAAACAACTCTGGACACACAGACACTAGAAAAAACCAAAAGGGAATCAGATAGGTCACAGAAAGACAAGGAAGTGGATTTTACGCCGATATCTCGTCTGCCACCATGCGATACGGATACCTTTAAAGGAGGATATAGCGAATGGCCTACTTTTAGGGATTTATTTTCTGCAATCTATATATGCAATCCCAGAAGACCACTGGAGAAGCAAGGGAAATTATCAGCAATGTTCCGCTAACTAACGATGGATTTGATTTAGCCTGGAAGAATCTTATTGATCGCTACGAGAATAAAAGGATGCAAGTCAATGAATTGATTAAGACTCTTTTTAATTTGCCTAATGTTTCAACTGACTCAAGTCAAACTATACAGAAGCTGCAGCGCACTGTGAATAGCTGCATGCAAACTTTGGAGACCCTCGATGTCGATGCGAAAGGATGGGATCCTATACTCATATATATTTGTTCGACGAAATTACCCAGAATTTTCCTGGAGGAGTTCGAGAATTCACTAACAGATTGCAAACTTCTTCCAAAATGGGAACAATTTGATGCATTTTTGACAAATAAGTTCAAGGCAATGGAATCGGTGGGGAACATAAAACCGTCCACGTCAAAAAGCAGTCAATCAAAACCATCTGGGAACAATAAACCGAGATTTTTTAACTCTTTTCAAACAAATGTTTCGTAAAATGGCAACAACTCTGGAGGAAAACAAACTCATTACACTCAGCCGCAATCAAATCGGGCACCTAGTCCTCAACAATGCCAATTATGCAAAGCCAATCACTTCATAAGGGATTGCAACGAATTCTTGAAAATGAATGTGATTGATCGAATTCACTTGGTGAAAACCTCACACTTATGCTACAATTGCTTGTCATCCAACCATGAAGTAAAGGACTGCAAAAGTCGCTTTGGTTGTCGAACTTGTACAATGAGACACCACACTTTGTTACACAAGGGAACGGAAACCCAATCAACAAACACATACCTAGCTCGAGTGGAAGCACAACCTAGTAACAGTGCTGCCACTCTTACAGATCAAATACAGTCCACTACGAATCAAGAATCAACTACTGTCACTACTTTGACCCTTCAAGATACACACGTTGAGACTCAACAATCTGAAGGATCTTTACTTTTTACGGCAATCGTACAAATTGAAGCCAAAGGACAACTTTACAATGCCAGAGCACTCATTGACTCTGGATCACAATCAACATTTATCTCCGAAAAAATGAAGAACCTTTTGAAACTGCCAACTCGCAGCAACTTGATCCATGTAACAGGACTTAGTCAATTTGTTTCGGAAACTTCAACGAAGTCTTGCTTATTCACGATGAGATCCAAATACGACCCTAGCTTTAAACTGGAGGTATAGGCTCCAGTTTTACGAACGTTACCTTCGAATCTACCACCACAAAACTTAGATAAATCACAACTTAGACAGATTATATCATTGGAATTGGCTGACCCGAAATTCTACATCAGTCAACCCATTGACTTACTTATTGGAATGGACATAGGACCATTAATATTCACAATTGGAACACCAATGAAAATATTTGGATCAATTTTGACACAGCAAACCAAATTTGGATGGATTGTTGGAGGACCCATACCAGGAAATACAATACAAAGGAATCAAATTTCATTACTTAGCACCACATCGATTGAGAAGGTACTTACACGTTTTTGGGAGGTGGAAGAGACCCCTAAAAAAGTTTTACGGTCAGAGGAAGACCAATTTTGCGAACGCAATTTTACTGAAACAACCATACGGAATAAGGATGGAAGATATGTGGTGACTCTCCCATTCAAAAAATGCGAGGAATTAGGAAATTCCAGAAACATCGCCCTGGCTCAATTCTACAGAATGGAGAAAAAACTCATGAAAACCCCCGAGATAAAGGAACAATATGATAAATCGATACTCGAATACTTAGAACTTGGACACATGCGAAAAATTCACAAAAATGAAATTGAGAAGAGGCCAAATTATTATCTGCCACATCACGCTGTAATAAAACCAGATCGACTCACTACGAAATTAAGAGTGGTTTTTAACGCCTCATGCCCCTCAGCAAACAAAACAAGTCTCAATGATATACTATTTCCTGGACCCATTCTACAACAGGATTTAGTACTACAAATCCTAAAATGGAGAGTTTTCAAATACGCATTTAATGCAGACATAACAAAGATGTACCGGCAAATACTTTTGGATCCGACTCAAACTAAATTTCAAAGGATTCTGAAGATTATGAGCTGCTGACAGTTACATTTGGCAGAGGACATAAAGGAGGTGGTTGTAGCCAAGCTAATAATGCAACAAATCTGGCTAGACAAAATTGACTGGGATGATCAATTAAAGCCAGTAACCCAGATAAATTGGAACAATTTTGTTAAAAATAGTAAACAAATCGAATTTTTGAAAGTTCCGAGATGGATACGATTCACTCCAGATGTTTCTGTGGAGGTACACGGATTTTGCGACGCTTCGGAAAGCGCATACGGATCTACTTTATACATTCGAATAGAAAACAGAGATCAGAGCACACATACACATTTGTTGGCAGCCAAGACCCGTGTAGCACCAATCAAAAAACTTTCGATACCTCGACTCGAATTATGCGGAGCGGTACTACTATCGAAATTAGCCGCATCTATTATAAAAAATCTTCAAATAACTTCATATTCGACTCAGTTTTGGACGGATTCAACAATAGTTCTCGCATGGCTGAAAAAGCCTCCTTGTCACTGGAATACCTTTGTTGGAAATAGGATTTCAGAAATTTCCGAAAATGTTGGACAAGAGAGTTGGAGACATGTTGACTCTGAAAGCAACCCTGCCGATATTGCAAGTCGAGGGTGTTCACCGAGCGATCTAGAGACCCTGGAGCTCTGGTGGCAAGGACCCCAATGGCTCAAATTACCCAAGAGTAGTTGGTCATACTCTGAAGTTCAAGAGGACACGGTTTTAGAAGTCAAAGCAGTAAAGACCTTGACCCTATTCCGAGAAAGAGATGACCCACTCATTAATTTTTCGTCTCTATCTAAAGTATATTGGTCTCACGCATATGCCTTTAGATTTTGGAAAAATACTGGGGAAAACAGGCAACATTTCCGAACGTCGTCAACAGAACTTTCTGCACCAGAAATTCAGGATGGAAAACGGGCCAGTATAATTCACACACAGAAGTTTTTTTATCCCGAGGAATATGCTTCACTGGATAATAAGACCCGAATTTCCCCCTCCAGCTCACTCTTGACACTTAACCCAACCCACTTAACCCAGATTGGTACAATCACCGGCGCTCACGTACGGTGAACGACACCCTATATTATTACCTCACGGATCGACACTTAGCAAATTATTAGTACACAAAGTCACCCTACATGGAAGTAATCAACTAATGACCCGAGTTTTAAGGGCCGAATTCTGGATATTCAGTCAGTCATTGGTCAAAAAGACTATACGCAATTGCAAGACGTGCATAATCCATACAAAACGAACCCAGGAGCAAATAATGGCTTCCCTTCCGCCGGAACGCACACTCCTATCTAGACCCTTTACCAATACTGGAGTAGATTTTGCGGGACCCTTCAACATTAAGAATTTTACTGGTCGAACTTGTTTCTTAACAAAAGGTTATGTGTGCCTTTTTGTGTGTTTCGCTACGAAGGCCATACATCTGGAACCAGCAAGCGACTTATCCTCCTACGCATTTCTTGTTGCTTTCTCCAGATTTTTTAGTAGACGTGGATGCCCGTCGACAATCTACTCCGACAATGGAACAAATTTTGTTGGAGCAGTTGATCTGCTCAAGAGGGATCGACTGGCTTTTATGAAAACTCTACAAACCAACACGATTGCAAGCAATTGCCACCAAAATCTCAATTGGAAGTTTAGTCCTCCTGGCGCTCCTCATATGGGCGGTTTGTGGAAGGCTGGAGTTAAATCTTTCAAAATTCACTTGCGAAAATGTATGCCGAAAATGAACTTCACATTCGAAGAGTTTGCAACTATTTTGACCCGAATCGAGGCCTGCATGAATTCTAGACCCCTAAGTCCTTCTAGTGACGACCCCAACGATCTTTCCCCACTGACCCCTTGTCACTTTCTAATAGGTACCTCAATCCTTACTCCACCCGAACCTGACATCTCAGATACTGACATTAGTTTAGTTAATCGTTGGAAACGACTCAAGGTGATTTCTCAGTATTTTTGTAATCGATGGAAACTGGAGTATCTACATGAGCTTCACAGACGCACTAAATGGAAATATGAGAAGGATAACATTAAAGAAGGGGACTTAGTGGCGGTAAAAGACGACAGATTAGCTCCTCATGAATGGAAGTTAGGTCGGATTCAAAAAACATACCCAGGAACGGACCAAAATACAAGGGTTGTAGACATTCGAACGGTTGGTGGCGAAATAAGCAGACCAATCGCAAAAATAGTCAAATTGTTCTCCGACTGACTAGTCGGACCCCAATAAAAAGAAGAATTTTGTACTCGCATTCTCTTAATCTTTTCAGACATGGCCGCCTATTTGCCCAATCAAGACTGGAGATTAGCCGAACGCAGCTCCAGTCCCGACAGAGCAGCCCGCCACCCTAGCAGAGGGAACAGAAATCCCGAACGTATATCCCGCAGCTCACCCGCGCTAGACGACCCAGTTCCACGGATCGCCGAAGAAACCGGTCCAATGCCCGACCCCAGCAACGCCGCGAAAGTCCCAGTTTTTGGCAGTATTCATGTGGTCTATGCCAGGAGGATCATGCGCTGAGCTCCTGCCCCCGATTCCAGCAACAAACTCCGTTCCAGCGATATAAAACGGTCGAGCGTCGGGGGTACAGTCGTAATTGTTTGGCGAGAAGCCATTTGGCCCCCGACTGCGCATCTTTGGATGGCTGCCGGCGATGCAACGACCGGCATCATACCCTTCTGCATGGGGCCTCGCAGCTAGAGGAGATGCCCTTAAACATTGAGGCCGTTTCTGCCCAGCGTTCGCCTGGGATATCGTTTTTGTACCGACGGTCATGGTGCGGGTATCGGTGGACGGCGTCGAGGGCTTCACAATGTTAAGGGCTATACATAGTCAATCAGCAACGATGTCTAAGATTTCGTACGCAGCTTTCCGGAGGATTGGGTTGCCCTCGCGCCACTACCGGGGAGAAAGATTCACCTCGTTTACAATTGCACCCCGCCGGCAAAGCAGCAATTGGACACTTCGAGTAAATGCCATCATCATTGACGACTTGCCAAGAAGAATCTACTCTGACTCGATTCTCGAAAATCCAACACCCGCCTAGGATACGTTTTCGCCGGACCCATAAGGAACCTCTCATGGAACTCATAAGTATTATAATAACCATTTAGATATACACTTGTCACGGCGGGGCCAGAAATGTTTAGAGAAACATAAAAATTAAAAAACAGCACACAGCTGTCATTAAAACTTTGGCCGGCGGCGAAAATGTCGTATGCGGCATTGTACTACAGTACAAAACAGCCCAAAGATGTCGGTTAATATTTTGCCGGCGACTACATAAACATAAGCGGCACTGGGCACATTTACATGTAAACAATGTAAATAATGCAAATAAAATTACATACACCCACACATATGTTTATTTAGCCACCGGTAAATTCCAGTGCTGAATTCCAAAATATGGAAAATTCGCACTGCTCAAACTGGTTTGCTATGACATTGCAAATTTCAGTTTGGATAGTCTTTTTTCGATCGTCAAACCGCGCAACATATTTCCCCCCCGTGACAAAGTGCACCAAAATCAAAACCAAAGTGACATTAACAAATAAAGTTTTTTATAGATCCACAAACAAACGATGCAGCAGATCCAACAACAATAAACAAAAGTGGGTGCAAACGAAGAAACCGCCAGTGAGAGTTGGGCAAAAAATAAGTTAAACTTAAATTAAAAACGTAAAAACTTAAATCTAATGAACTTAAAAATAATTAAAATCAAAATGAATTAAAACTAACTAAAATCTAATTGAATTAAACATAATTAAAATCTAATTGAATTAAAACGAACTAAAATCTAATTGAATTAAAAATAACTAAAATCTAACTAAATTAAAAGTGAAAAAAAACGAAATATACTTAAGCCTAGAAAATTTGTGATGTTTACAACTAAATGAGGAAAACCCTCCCAAGTATTCTGTACATATATATACATATATACCTAGAATCTAAATCAAAAAATACATATATAAAATAGCGCTAAACCTACAAAAACAACAACCTAGCCTTAACCAGTATAATGGATTTCGAAATGTTATGCTACTATGATTAGGAGTGAAAAGGGAAGAGGCAGGAACAAATATGTGTTTGCGAAATGTTTGGATACAAGAGGAAACGGGGGGAGAGGAATATGTACGCCCTAGCTTTGAGTTTGATGGTAGTTATGTTTATTTCTGATCATATTAATACCAATGTGTTTGTGTTAAATCGAGTATCGTTGAGTGTTGGGCATGCGCGGAGCTAACCGAAATGTTTACAAGGGGAAGGGTACAAATATGGGAAACAAACTATAGGAGAGACTATTGAGAATATTAACAAACAACAACAACATACATGCATCAATTGTATCGGTAAAAATGGTCAGCGGTATTAGGAGACAGGGGCATGGTTTTGTATGTTTGTAAAGACCGATGGGCGCCCATCAGTCGAACACTTGTAGATAACACTTGTAGATAAGAACCATTGAACAGAGATATGATAAACAGCATAATGAATTTCGCAATCTATGCAACTATGATTAGGAGTAAAAGAGAAAAGGCAGGAACAAATATGTGTTTACGAAATGTTTGGATACAAGAGGAAAAGGGGGTAGAGGAATATCGAGGACAGCTTCAATGATTTGTATGCAACGAATATATTGATTGAGTGCGAACAGTGTTCCACAACTGCATGAAAATATTATTTTTCGTAATCAAGTTCAATTATTACAAGAAGATTTGAGATATAATCCACTGTCAATGTAAATTGTTCCGAAATGTTTAAAAGCGGAGTTAGACTTGAAGAATTTATTCAGTTTTGACTACACCTG
This sequence comes from Musca vetustissima, assembly GCF_032173495.1. Taxonomy (NCBI): domain Eukaryota; kingdom Metazoa; phylum Arthropoda; class Insecta; order Diptera; family Muscidae; genus Musca; species Musca vetustissima. Next base: position 23,501 of record NW_026879222.1, read on the forward strand.
ACTTGGAATAAAATGGAATCAACAACAAAGAAAGCATGTCGTATGCTGGATAAAGATGCAGCAGCTGATATATTTTTAGTGAGAGTAACAAGGATATCAGAAAAGAAATATTTAAAGGATGGTTTCCGACACATTACTATCAACGATTAAGATATGGTCGATGATAGCAAAGGTGAAAGAAATATGAAAGGTGACAATTACATGTATCACTTAATGGATGAGGATGGTGGTAATGTTTTTTTTAAAGGTGGGGGAATACGCAGATGATTATGTACTGGCAATATATATACCAGAAGGACAATCCTTATGGGCATTGGATCCCAACGACCCATGGTTTGATTGTTAGTAAAATTTTGAATGAAATTATGGAATTTAAAACTAATAAAATGTATGTTAATAAAATCAAAGTCATGTTTTTTTATGATCATATTAAATATGGTTGCCATTCACTGTTGCAATGATTCTGTGTAAATGAATATTATTGTGTGGACTTTAAAATGGAAATTTTATTATTGCGCTACCAAAACCCACTTCTTTATTCAGGGTAATTAAATACAAAAAATCCATTAAAATGTTTATGTTGAGTTAGCAGACTTATTTGTTTTCCTATTGCACGCAGTATTCTCGATCTTTCCAAAAACAGAAGGATTTTAATGGCCAGAACATCCTACATGCTTGAAAAGGGCTGAAGCTTGAAGAAATCATTCAGTTTCAGCCAAACTATTTAAAATTAAAATGGACAGATCTTTAATAAAGGAAAGTAGTAATTTTTATTGTAGATCGACTCAGCTAGTCGAGATATGACGATCGGTATACTTAAAGGTGGGTCCGGGACCAATATTTCGCGGCGTTACAAACATTCCTGGACGACGTCGACGATGATATTTTTATAATACCCTGAGAACATTTTGACAGTAGGGTATAAATAAATTTGTAAAGTTTTCGGTGCACTTCAACCAACAATACTTTCTGATCATCACCGAAATTTAGAGGCGTTGTCCTAGACCATAACCCGAAGAACCTCATAAACATATCAAACAAAATATAGAAACATATCTAGAGTGATAATTTACTAAAAATAATTGTGACCGATACAAAAATTAAAATATTTAGGTGTAACTCTTATAAAGAATAAATAATATATATATATATTTAAAGGTTTTATTGCTTTTATCTTATTAATTTGGTTGATAGTTGATAAATATATATGGCTATGGGATAAATGTAATTACTATTATTTTCCAGAGAGAGTCAGGGAGAGTAAAAATGGAAGAAAAATACAACTGAATTCATGGCGAAAGTTTTTTGTATAAATAGTGACTAACCCCCTTTTCATATAAATATTAGTCTTTATTGCGGCCTTAAGCAATAATGTCAAAAACAAATTTAGTAAACTTTTTCAACTTCTTCAACTACAAAAAAATTATGATGGTGGAGGAGATGGATGACAACCAGGAATATATAATTAATGGAGCCTACAGGACACATACGAAATATGGAGAAAGGATTGTCCTGAAATTGGATGACGTAATACTATACTTGCCATCGAGGTTTCTATCTTTGGGGGATGAAGAGGTCAATGAATTGGGATGTGGTGGATATTCCATATCAAAATTACCATTGCGTGATGAATGTGAAAATTCTGCCTACAAATTGGAATTGAAACAAATAAATCAATCCAAATATTTTTATCCACCCTACTTCAGCATAAAATTTTGTAATATAAAAATAATTTTTATGGCACACTTAAAAATTTTAAATGTATCATCACCGAAAATTGTAGGCGTTGTTCTTGACCATTTGGAATTCATAAAAAATGTCAAAGCCATCAGCGCGATATTTCTGCACAATGTGGTAATGGGTTACTAAATATATATCTGAAAACGTTTAATGGTTTGAGAACACTCCCACATCTGAGTAGATACATCACTATATAAAGACTATTTACATATTTCTTGCAACCACTCCTCTTGGATATGCTGTTTCCACTGTCAATTCTCTTGCATTGAAAGGTGGTCGAAAGAAGAAAGTATTTTGTCATTTTTCACACAATATATGATAGTTCTTTGACCCGCTAAATATACTCTTGTGATTTCCGTGACAATACTGAAAATCCACCAGTGCTATATCAGTTCCATCAATATCGTGCATCTTCTTGGGTGTGTAAATTTTGACTGGATGAGTTTTTTCTCTAAATGTTATATTTATTCAAAAATGTTCACTCATTTTCAACAAAAACTTTAAACAAAGGTGGCCACAATTGTAGGCAGAATATTGATCTCTGCTATAATTATATGTTACATTTGATCCATAAGCCCTGCTAGAATTGGTTTACAAATTATAATGGACAGAATTGAATTAAAACTAACTAAAATCTAATTGAATTAAAGATATGACGATCGGTATACTTAAAGGTGGGTCTAGGACCAATATTTCGTGATGTTACAAACATTTGGAAAACCCTCACAAGTAGCATATATATACATATATACATAGTTGTGTAGGGAAAAAATACATATATAAAATAGCGCTAAACCTACAAAAACAACAACCTAGCCTTAACCAGTATAATGGATTTCGAAATGTTATGCAACTATGATTAGGAGTGAAAAGGGAAGAGGCAGGAACAAAGCAATACGTAATGTCGAAGCAGGCTACATAACAC
>NW_026879223.1:0-26873 GCF_032173495.1 Musca vetustissima
TAGCGTACTTAATTGAGCCTAGAATGATGTCTGCCAACTTTCGAGAAAATCGGTCCAGATTTAGATATAGCTCTCATATATAGTTTCGTCCGATTTCATGTAAATGGTGCCCCAAAGTCCCTATATATCTTTCGATTTGCACGAAATTTGGTACAGCCTAATCATTCAGGTCTAGAATGATGTCTGCAAAGTTTCGTGAAAATCGGTCCAGATTTAGATAGATATAGCCCCTTTTATTATAGATTGATGTTAAGTAATTGACGCACCATATATATTTTCGCCCGATTTCAAGTAAATTGGGCATCAAACTCCTCATGTAGTCAGATTGACATCAAAGTTTGCACAACTTACAAAATTGAGCATAGAATTACGCAGTTGCGTTTTCTAGAAGTACAGACATAGCCCAACGGATGACCTATTTATATATGTTTGAAGTCGATTTACATACTTTATGGATAGATCTAGGTAGATTCACATTTAGATAAATATCACATATTTTATTTCATCCAATTTCATGCTAATAGTCCTGTTTAATATACCCATAGTGGTGAAGGGTATCATATAATCGGCCCCGTCCGACTTTACTGCTTTCCTTACTGGTTTTTTCTTGATGTTGTGGAATAGAAAGAAGCCATTGGGTGGCAATTCCATTTTGTGCAAATAAAAACGGGGCTGGTTTGAATCGATGAGGTTATATACAAAGTTTGACTCGACCGAACATAACTATTTGTTGCTTTTACTAAAATGGCTATAATTCTTGGTCATTGGTAAAACATATTTTTTTCGATATTGAAAAGTTTTTGTTTTATCCTAAACGAAGTGGCTGTTGTTTGACATTCCGGGTTCTTGGAGGGTAAAACAAAATTTGCGATAAATTTCCAATATGTTTTGGCATTGCCCTTTATAAAGATCTCGCTCAGTTCCGGTATTTTGAAGGTTTCAGCAGCATTTTCCAACCGAAGTAGCAGCTCTTTGGCATTCTGGTTCTTGGAGTGTTAAACAAAATTTACATTTCCGATAAAGGTAAATTTCTCCAAGTATCATGGCGTTTTATTTTCTTAGAGCATTAACGTTTTACAACGTTTTTACATTTCCAAGCTTTGTTCGACATCGGCGATCCGCATTGTCGATTGTTAGTTTGTTTCGAGTTCATATATTCTCCTGACAGAAATTTTCCACTTCTGGCAGACAACATATAAAATTCTTTAGTTCTTGAAAATAAAATAAATATTTTCTAGAATTAGGTCACATTTTCCTAACGTTGTGGCTAAATTAGAGGATTTTTAATGACCTCCTTGTAAAAAAATCAGTGTAGGTTGATACTTTGACATTACTCTCAAAAAAGGTCTTTTCTTTATTTTTGGTATTTTGAAGGATCTAATCTCATCTTTCCATATCGATAATTGAACATTTTTCGAGGATAAAAGAGTTACGCATTTTCTATTTTCTATATGGACCCATTCCATTTTCTATATTTCGAAAATTATAGACAAATTTTCAACATAATTTGAGGACATTTTAAAATTTTGGTTGCACAATGAAATTCTCCTGACAGAAAATTCCCACTATAGTCGCATTTTTTGACATTACCTCCAATATAAAAATCCTATCCCATATTCCGCACTTCGAAGAAAAAAATGTTTTTCCAAACGAAAAATGTTCTTTGTTTTACCGAAACTCACTCCTTCTGTAATGGTCTATGTGGGGGTAAATTTTATGCTCTTTGGTCAGTTTCAATGTGGCTACAGCACATTCTGACGCTCACGCTTAAGGTTCTGTATTTTGAAGGTCCAATTTATGTTTCTTTAATTTAATTTTGAAAAGAAAACCTCATCGCCAAGAATTTTCAATGTATGCCCCGTTTTGGTATTACCCACATATAAGAGCCCAACAAATTTTAGTTTTTATTTTGAAGATCCCAACAAGGTAGATATACAAGGTAGCCGCATCGGCGAATTGGGAACATGATATGTCAAAATTGTTTACCAGGTGAATAATACTAATTTCGCCGTGACATAAAAAACTCGAAGCAAATTAAATTCAACCAATCAGAATTAATCATTTTGAAAAAAAGAAAAATATTTGTTTACTTTTTTAAAATTGAAAAATTTTTAAAATAAGTTGTGTAAATATATGATTTTTGAGTAGAAAGATACATCAAAAGTGCGCTTTAATGTGATAATGTTGGTGACATCGGATGCAGTGAGAGATAACAAGATTTAAGCTATTCTTTACGTAGTTTTGTTATGCCCTCACATGAAATTTTTGAAAACAATGTTATACAAAAAGGTCATATCGAACCAAATCTTCTTTTCGATTCCAATGTCTTGTTTTTGATTCCATGGTCTTCTTAAAGAAATACCATCTCCATAGCCGACCGCTATGCCTTTTTATCCTTTTTATACCCTTCACCACACTGTGGTACAGGGTATTATGTCTTTGTGCATATGTTTGTAACAGGCAAAAGGAAGCGAGATAGACACATGGTTCCTTTTGAGAATATGCATAGACTCACTTTCTGAGTCGATTTATGCATGTCCGTCCGTCCGTCTGTAGATGTTAAATTGTAAACAAAGTACAGGTCGCATTTATGATCCGATTTGGATGAAATTTGGCACATGTCGCTTATTTGGCCCAAGGACGAACCCTATTGAAATTGGAAAAAATCGGTTCAGATTTAGATATAGCACCCATATATGATTTATGGTAAATGGGGCACCAACGTCCCTCTCTTTCATTCGATTTGCACGAAATTTTGCACAGAGTACTGAATTAGGTCCAGAGTTATGTGTGCCAAGTTTCGAGAAAATCGGTTGAGATTTGGATATAGCTCCCATATATAGCTTCGTCCGATTTAAGGTAGATGGTGCACCAAAGTCCACATATATCATTCGATTTGCATGAAATTTGGCATAGAGTACTGAATTAGGTGCAGAATGATGTGTGCCAAGTTTCTAGAAAATCGGTTCCTATTTAGATATTGCTCCCATATATAATATCGTCCTATTTAAGGTAAATGGTGCACCAAAGTCCCTATATATCATTCGATTTGCACGAAATTTGGAATAGAGTATTGAATTAGATCCAGAATGATGTGTGCTAAGTTTCGTGAAAATCGGTCCAGATTTATATATAGCTCCCATATATAGTTTTGTCCGATTTTATGTATATGGTACACCAAATTCCGTATATACCTTTCGATTTGCATGAAATTTGGCACAGCGTACTAACTTAAGTCTAGAATGACGTGTGCTAAGTTTCGTGAAAATCGGTCCAGATTTAGATAGAGCTCCCATATATATTTTCGTCCGATTTAAGGTAAATGGGGCACCAAAGCCCCTATATATCTTTCGATTTGCACGAAATTGGGCATAAAGTACTGAATTAGGTCACGAATGACGTGTGTCAAGTCTCAAGAAAATCGGGTCAGATTTATATATAGCTCCGGTATCATTTAGTCGGCTCAGTCCGACTTTACTACTTTCCTTACTGGTTTATTCTTTGTTTTCAAATATATTTCAATCTTTGTTGTATTAGTTTGGCTGTAGGCTTTTTAAAAGTAAAAATCGTTTTTAATTTTGATTTTTAATATTTATTGTTTCATATATTTCGATTGGATTCTCCAATCATCCTCAGGGAATTGAAGAAAGTTATGTTGTCTTTAAGTCAACGTTCTTACTTCAACATTTCAATTTTTGTTTGGAAATGGGTTTGAAAAAAATCAAAAACAACAACAAATTGTTATGACATATAATGTTACCATCAGCTGGTTTGATACGGTTACCTTCTTAATCCCAATTTATAAAACTCTCTGACAAATTGAAAATTTTCAAAGCCAGTTATCTGTATTTTGATATTCCGAATTTTCAGAACAAAATGTTATAAAATTTTATTTTATATATCCTCTTCAAATGTTATCCACAGATTTCTTTCGATGTGGCTCGAATATCGTAAGTTGCGGGATATCAAATTTCCATGGCAGCCTATCTACTTATTTTATTTCATCCATTTTCAAAGAATAAATTCTCTTTTTGCTTTATGCATTGACATTTGACATTTTCCATTTTATGTTTTAATTCTTTAAACATGTCTGCGTATGTTGTTATGCTGCAAAGGGGTGTCTATGTGAGTGTGTGTGTGTGTCGTTGTCAAAGCCAAGGTTTTGTTTGACTACTTAAAACAGACAGTACATGTCATGGAGATTCCCTCCATGTCCATTCTCTGACCGCCCAAAACAAAATGTCATCAAAGAAGAAATTTGACAGTATCGCTAAAAGGGAAGGGGTTTGAGGGACTGAATAATTCTAACATACCACAAGCGAATGAATGGGAAAAGTAAGGCTCGCACCGCAGTTTAACGTTAAAAAGTACAACGAGACAACAAAATTCAAATTAAATTATACAAAATATAACGTTGTTGCCAATTTGTGGTTGGTTTGGGGCGAAAACATAATTTTTCTATTTTGTGTCGTTTTTTTGTTTTCATTTTTGTTATTTTTGGAGGGTGCCTTAACACTTTTTGCTCTGGTGTATGTTTAGTTATCATAAAACTTAACCGTTAACCGTGCCGGAATTCTAATTTCTTGGAAGAATGTCTGCGGCGGGTGATTGGCATTCTTGTGATAAATTTACATATGAGATAAAAAATAAAATATAAATTTATTAAAAAGATAAAATATTATATTATTTACGCCAAACCAATGTGTAGTATTACAATTCTGTTATTACCTTCTACCAAATTAAAGTGTTCCATAAAAAACGCCATCCTTAAGCCAAAATGCGTGGTCCTCAGCAACAGGCCCGTTCCACGGCCCAGGCTCGACACAAAAAGAAAATGTATGTGTGTGTTTGTTCGTTGCTTTAGTTTTTCTTATTTCCGGTCCATAAAACTATGCGTTCAGATCCGGCAATTAACTTCACATTTAAGTTCTATGTTATAACGTAACGTTACAACAATGGATTACCTCATTGCACTAGAAAACAAATGTGATTGTAATCAGTTTTCTTTTCGATTATTTTCATGTAATTGTGTTTTCTTCTTCGTTTTTTGTTTTTCTTCATGGTGATTTGTGGATTTCTTTAATCGCTGCTGCTTTGGAACAACCGCTAATGTTGTGGAATAAAAACAAACCAAAAAAACCCCAACAATAGGAAACAGAAAGAGCTATTAGTACCAGAGTAAATATGTCAAACAAATATTTAAAAGTATGCGCTAGAAATACCCATGGCCCAAATGTCAGGTCATCCAGACGGCGAATTTCAGGAAATACACAACCCTGTATCTACATTTTCTGTCAAAATTTGTTGTTGTGGCGAAAATATCTTTGAAAAAATTTCTATTTATTTTGTACTTTTTGAACGCGCACAACAAAATTTATACACAGCACTGACTTCATTTCAATAAATAATTGCTTTTTCACCACATTTGTTAAACATTTTGCGTATTTTAGAATAATTTTTAAAGAAATTGAAAATATTATCGATGCCTTTGTCCAAGCTAACTATAGTTATTTTTTTGAATTTAATATATTTTGACAATAAATGTAGATATCAGCTGCCCTTACTGGGTGACCTATTATATATACCTAAGAGAAGCTAATAATTATATGTAATGTGTGAAAAAAAAAATTAATAATTGTTTTTGTGTTTGAAATTTGTTTGAATACAAAAAAAAAATAATAACCTATACCTATATAAAATATAATAACCTATACCGACATTTCTAAAAACGGATTATGTAAACCATAATACAAATTTTAAAAAAAAATTAATGGATAATTATACCCTCAGCCTTATGGCTAATAAGGGTGTATACACTTTAACACGTTTGAAAAAATTTCGCTTTCATCCAAACTTTGCCCATCTTATTATTTCTTCCAAACTTAGTTCAAATTCGAAGATGGGGAATATCTGTCCACTCCTTCTGGAACCTCCACACAGGGGCTAGGTCTAAATGCGGCTATAGTTCATTATCGAACCTTACGTTCTAATTTTTTTATATCGTTATCCTCCGCAGGTGAAATGATTACAACAGAGTCTTATAACCAAACTCAAAACGCGGAACAAATCAGATAACTATTTTAATATAAAAATGGGGGTTATATGGGGACTACCCCAAAAAGGGGGCGAAATTAATAATTTTTGGTAGGGAGATTTGGACCTATATTCATAACTTTTTGTGGAGAGATTTGGGACCTATTAAGAACTCATAATACTAAATTACAGCTAATTCGGCGGATAAATACGATCAAAACCCCCAAAATACTGAAAATTAGGAGGTACCGTTATATGGGGGCTACCAGAAAAAGTGGACCTATATATATATGGAGACATTACGTACCCAATAAGAACCCAATGTTGTAAATTTAGGGAATTCGGTTGAAAAACGCGCTCAATAACGCCAAAATACCGAAAATTGGGGGGTACCCTTATATGGGTGCTATGCCTTAACGTCGACCGATAAAGCCCATCATCGAACTTGACCTGCCTGCAGACAAAAGACGACTCTATACAAAATTTTGGCGATCTATCTCAATTCGTTTAGACGCTAAAGTGATTACAACAGACAGACGGACATGGCTATATCGTCATAGAATTTTACGCTGATCAAGAATATATATACTTTATAGGGTCGGAAATGATTATTTCGATGAGTTACAAACGGACAAACAAAATTAATATACCCTCCATACTATGGTGGAGGGTATAAAAAGAAAGGGGCACTTTTATGTACGATGTCAAAAATAGACCCCATTACTTCATATCAAAATCACAAATTACCAACCCTTCGTTGAGCTAAGTATTCCAAATAAATCGTTATAAACGTGTCAAGATATAAGTCTATTAAAAAAAATAAAAATTGTCCGCAAACATTCCATGTTATTGGGTCCTCTAAAAGGACATTTTTGTTTACAATTATTCTTTAAAAATATTAAAAAAGAACATCTTCCAGTATTTTGTTTTCATTCAATGCTAAACAGAATATGTGCGATATTAGGCAGCCGGATCGGGCCGGGTATAATTATAATGAAAAGCAATTCAATTTTGAATTTTATTCGAATTTTGTAACATTTCGCTTGTGTGTGTAGACATTTGGGGAACTCTAGTGGAATTTCGTTTAAGCGTTCCTATGCCACGACTAAATTCGTTAAATCGGCATTTCGCAATGCTTCAAAATGGGTCGTCATCGCCACAATCTTGTAGTGATAATCCACGGTGAAGGTAGTAAAGATCACTGTTAACAACACAACACATGTTGTACGTCAAATTGTATATACACGTAATAAGGCGCGAAAAGGCCAAACTTTCCTATGGAAATGTCAGATGGCGACCGACAACAACTAGTGTAGCGCCTATGGCAGCTACTGGATATACATACGAGTGCAGTTCGAAAAGTTATACTAGCACAAAAAGCGCGATATACACAGAAATAAAGTTAAGGGTTTTTGGAAACTTCCACCTCTGTTGTAAGCACATGTTATATTTTGTTTCGATCTGGCAACTCCTTCATAACGAAACAGATGTTCTAAAAAGACGCATCCTCATTTTTTACCATTAAATCACGCATTTCTAATTTTTCCATTGTAAAAAATTGCAGATGCGTCTTTTTTTAACACATGTTTCTATATTAAGGAGTTGCCAGATCGAAACAAAATTTATCATGTGTTCATAACAGAGATGTAAGTTTCCAAAACATTTACCTTTTTTTTCTTTTTATATTACGCTTTTTGTGCTAGGCTAAGAACATTCCGAACTGCCCTCGTAGTATCTATTGTAAGGTTGGTCCGTTTGTTTCCATTTCCTGTCCTTCGTAGCGAAATTACAACATTCAAATCATATTACTTACTCCATACATTCATAGCACTGTCATAGGTTTTAGCACTTTTCAAAGCTCATGACGACTTCAAGATTATTAATAACAGTAATGCTGTGCAAAAGATCTGGGCATTTTTTCGTCATTGCAATGAATTTTCAATTATTTAATTTATTTAAGGGAACCCCCCCCATTCTCGATTTTTTATTTTTAAGATTTTAAATGGGCTGGTAAATGAAAACCAATGCTTGTTAAGGTTTGTAACTTGGCACATATATATTTGAAGATTTAAAAAGGAAGAAAAATAATTTACCAAAATTTGTTGTTTTGTTGTTGTTTTTTGGGTTCAAAGAAAAGTCCATATTTTCGATGGCGGGCATGATAACTCCTCACTGGAACATCGGAATCCGAAAATTCCAACTGTGTTAGAAAGAGGACATGTCTGGCTCTCGTATGAACTAGGATTATTGACTTCGCACAACAATTAACAAAATGGCGGAACTTTGAAAATTTTTTTTTGTAAAATCGCCTATTTTTTACCACAAACTATGTTAAAAAATAAGGAAGATCTTCACCGATTGGCTTTATCCTAGTTCATACGAGAGCTACACACTCCCAGAGAAACGTGTCAAAATTTGAAACCGATTGGATTATTAGTTTTTGAGTTATCGTGCCCGCCATTCGTTTTGAGAAAAACGCGTTTAAAGTTTGAGAAGCCCTTTAGCCGTCACTTGATGCTGACACAATAAATCGGCTATATCTTCAAGAGTTCTTGAGATTTTCACTTGAAATTTTGTAGGAACATTCTAGAATTAGAGTAGATTCGAATTAAATCAAAAATTTTTTTGACACCGAGAATGGGGGGTCCCCTTAAGCACAATTCATATCTATAATCTTCCTGATTTTTTTGTGTATTGAAATTGAATAAATACATTATTTAATTTCTTCAAATCGTTCACAAGTTTATTCGAATTGAAAATTGTACTGTTGAGTGGTGGACTGAAAATGATATTATCGACTATACCAACCAAATGTCATCAATGTCAAGTAGCGGCAATGTCGCGCTTTTGAGTGCAAAAGCCCGGGTAGGGTAGCAATGGAGAAGAATAAAACAAAAACCAAAAATAAAATTGCAGAACAAAACAATTAAAATTAAATTAAATAAAAATATCAAAAGGCTGTGTTCGGTTCTGTTTTTTTTTGTCTCTTGTTTTTGACTTGTCAAAACATAATCTCAGGTAGTTGTCTTTTTAAAAAAAAAAAAAACTTGTAATGGGTATTCCTCTGGTTTTCCACCAATGGCTGATTTAGTTCATCATCATAAAGCTAAGACGCTACGCTGTCAAGATATGCCATCTGGGCATATTTCGGTTTTTTTTTACGATAAACGGACGGAAATTTGAATGATGTTTGAGAAAGTGTTGTGAATTGAATTGACAAAGAGATGAAATAAAAAAATAAGATTTAAAATAATACACGGAATTTAAAAAATGACGAAATAAAGTTTATAAATATTTTGTTTAATAATAAATTCTTTATTTCGAAACAAAAACCAAAAACATATTAAAGCACCTCTATGACTGCAAGGCCCCTAATAAGAAACTCTCTTCTCAACAAGAGTACAACTTCTTAAGGCTGCCAATATGCGTGGTATGCAACCAGCTCGTTCTACGGCCCAGGCTCGCCACAAAAGGAAACTGTGCGTTGAATTCCAAAAATGCAGAAAAAAAACAATTATTTTCACATTTACATAATAATGTTGAACTAACGGAAATTACAACATCATTTACGATTTGTTTTGTAATTAAATTGTTTTCTTCTTCTTCTTTTTTTATTTTTTCGATTTCTTCTATTCCACTTGCGGTTTACTTTGTATAATTCCGAAACAATTGATTTTTCTTGTGTGGAATTACAACACAAAAGGAAACAAAAAGAATTAGCCGTTCCAGAGTAAATATATTTGAGATTTTATAAATTTTTATAGTAGTAAAAAAATTTCAAAACTTTTGTTAACAATTTATGCTAGAAATATACAACAAATTTAAACAATTCTGTACCCCAAAATTTTTTAAATTTTTATCGCATGTAGAATTTTTTTCCTTTGCAAATCTGTTCGTTGTTTAAAAATATAAGTTTCAGCGTCTATATAAAATTTTGACACTTTTAAATTTTTGTGATATTTGTATTTCAAAATTATAACAATTCAGATATAATGGACTTGTATAGCCGATATGTGCTATATTCGCCTTCTTATGAATTTCATAGTGAAGGTACCAGAAAAAAAAAATGGAACAACATTTTTCATCTTTGAATTTGACCTTTTGATTCTTTATTAGCTTCATTCGAGATCTTCAAATGTTCAAAATGTAGGTCCTTTGTTGAGATTTTAACATTGTTTTCATAAAAACATTACAATGTACCATAGACCATATCGGATATTCGATTCACTTCATATGAAATGTGGATGTTTTCAAATGACTGACCTTTTGTAGGGGGGGTATCAAAAGGGTAATTGTATGGGTGCCTTTTTGAGACTTGATCACGGTTAAATAAAAATAAAAGAAAATACTTGAGGCCCATTGTGCGGAAGATAGCAGAAGAAATTTGCTCTAAAACAATGAAGAGAACAAAGAGATTTTTTCGTTGGCCCAAAACAAATTTTTGTTGGTCCACAAATGCAAAGTTTTACCGAGAGATACTGCCTCTATTGGAATGACTGAACATTGGCCTGAACCAGATTTGAGCCGTAGAGGACTGAGTGCAGCATCCAGTGGGCAGTGACAATTCGACGTCTTTTTTTAACCCTCCACCATAAGGCGGAATATATCAAACACCTCAAAATAACCATCGAAAACCTCATAAAGAAGAAGAATCCCATTTTTGATCTAAATACATTTTTTTGTCGATTTGACCATATCCGTCTATTGAAACCACGATAGAGATCGCAATAATTAAGATAGAGCTCTGAAGTTTTTCCTTTACATTGCTAGTCCTTCTAGGATGTTTGGCAATGAATAACGGATTATTGGTCCACCTTTTGGTATAGCCGTCATGAAACAGTAACCCTCAATATTCAGTATTTTGGGTATGTTCGCCAAGTTCTTCAACCGAATTGGTTTCAATTTTGTAGTTTGGGTTCTCAATGTATTAGTCAACCTACTTAATAAAAATTTTTAATATTTATCCAATTTTCTGGGAAGCCAATATTGGTATTTTGGGGATGTTGGGAACTTTTTGCATCGAAATTTGCTTTTAGTTTACATTTTGGGTTCTCAATATAGAGCCAACCCCCCTACCCAAAAATATTAATATTGACCCAAGTTTCGGGGTAGCCCTCATATATCGGTACCCTCAAATATTCGGTATTTCGGGGGATGTTGGCACTTTTTAATTTTATATTGGATTTAATTTTATATTAGGTTGAGGAAAAAGACATCTGATAGATTTTACGTGAAGTATCGATCAAACAATTTCAGATTAATGCTCGTTGGAAGGGTGAAATTTCGCAGTAAAAAAAAATAATTTCCTGTTTTTTGTTTGATGCATTCAGTTGTGGGTTACAGGGTGTTAAAACTGGAAGTGAACAAAGAGAAAATTCGGTACATTTTACAGTTTTTCTTTGACAAAGGCGAAAATGTTCCGATACTGTAACAGCCAATTATGTGCAATTTTGGTTTCGTAGATTCCGTTCAGAAATTTTTGATGTTAAAGATGCACCACTCATAGGTAGTCGAAAATATCGATAAATTCGGTGAAATTATCGAAGTTTAGCGGCATGTTAGGAGTCGTACCATCGCCCTGGAGTTAAAAATCAACCATAAAACTGTTTTAAACCATTTACAATTGACCAGAAACGGCCAGAATTTTCAACAGGAAAATTCTGGCCAGGGCAACGCTAGGCCACACACATCTACAGTTACATGATTGAGAAGTTTTAATACTAACTTGGCACCAAGCGATTTTTTTTTTAATGATAAAAAATTGGTATCTAGGTAGGATTGTGAAAATCGACTACTAGAGATTGATGCAAATGGAGAGCAGAACTTCTATGAGAGTGGTATTTTGAAGTTACCTTTAAAATGGCAATAAATCATACAGCAAATCAGTGCATATTTGACCCAAATCGGGCATTCCAAACCATATTGAATAAACTCCTACAGTTCATATAAGGATAATGGATTTCTTTTTCCCCAACCTAATATTTCGTTTTCTCCCGAAAGACCCATATTTTGATTGTCTACTTCATGTTTGAGCGTATAAAAAGTCCGGCCCGGCTGAATTTAATCACGTTCTTAATTGTTATTGGTTAAAATTTAATATATGAGGCACAATAGTCCAAGACAGCCCTAACAGTTCCAGGTCTCTAAAAAGAGCCAGTACTTTTCCAGTTTTTCGAATATGAAGCATGGATCAATACTCATCCATGCGGATTTATTTTGAAATTGGTATACGGGGATGTGAGATCAATTTCACATATTCATTTCCACCGGTAATCACTCAAGTAGTCATTGGAGTTTCTGGGGCAGTGATCAGGCCCAGTGGGATTTATTTCCCGACTTTGCTGTTTTAGTAATTTATTAGTACTTTGTTTGTCCCCACTTCCATATTTTATGTACTCCCAAACTACCAAAAATCGTACAGAGCCACATTATATTTACCATTGTATTTTCTCATTCTTATAGAAATAAATATTTTAATTGAGAGAGAGGTGGAAAGTGTGGCTAAGGCCTTCGAGTGATCATTTGTCCTTTCCTAACTCAAAATGCAAACCCAATATACACGGGACCACATAGGTGGGAGCTTCAAAATATCTAAAATTGGGCGGTACCTATATACATATATAAAAATATGGACCTACACCCATGAGTGTGTAACTTCATGAAATTGGTCCTAGACTCAACTAGCTAAATCGAGTTAGCCATGCCATAATATCTGTAATCGTTTATCAAAGAATATGTATTTTTGCATATAGGTCCGGTTCGGGACAAAGATCGGATTAATATTATGAACTCCAATGAACCAAAAATTGTATTTTTGTCAGCTTTTCTGCTCGCTCTATAGTCCACAATTATGACCGAACATCACGAAGTTTTATATGGGAAAATTAATAAAAAACTCTCAACCTTATGGCTAATGAGCACCTGCTTATTAAACGGTCCCTTCTTGGATAACTGGAATAATTATTTGGGCATTTCATCCTCGGTAAATTTCTTTCTTTGTGTAGCTTCAAATAATAAATCTGTCAATGTTTTTGAAAAAGAAGGGTCCAAAGACCTCACCGAACTATAAACTGCTCAAAACAGACAGAACTTAAGAATGGAGAGGTTTATCGACAACAACTCTTTGCTTGTTGACGGTAGTTATCGAGGTGAAAATGGCGTCTCAGCAGTCAAAATGATCTTATACTGCAATTCCGAATTATTTTATTCAAACATTTTAAAGACCCAATCATCATTGTCATGACGTTGCTGAGTATTCTAAGAATTGTATACCCCTTACGCACCAAATCTTATTGCAAAACGTGTTCTATTGGGGTTTATGGAATTCCCGAGTTCAAAGAATGGTGAGGTGTGGGCAGACATGGGGTTCTTAGTCAATACTTCGGACAACAGCTGAATTATTACCAGTTGTTTATGAGCGGCATTCAGTAGTTTTAGGTCCGGCTCTTCCTCTTACTTTTGCGATCCTAGCTTAATTTTCCAGGTTGCATTCCGCGACCTTGGTGGGTAAACAACTTCTTCAGATACAATTTTCAATATAAGTCACAGTGGTAGTGGGTATTACAGGTTTAGCCAAGGTGAACAAAAGCCGTGACACGTACAAGTCGTTCAAGGTTTTAAGAAAATCTCTTCGCATCATCGACCAACACACATATTAAACTTTTTACCAAAAACTTAGAGTTCATGACTTGCACTTTCTTTTGAAGTTTTCCTTTTCCTTCTGTAATAAGACGACGACGAAATGACGTCTTTCATGAAGTTGCTTTAGTTTTTATACTCCCAAATAAAAGATAGAAAAAAAACAACTGCAAAATATACTGATGAAATGTACAGCCGGTCGGTCGGTCGGTCGGTCGGTGGTCTCTCCTTCACTTGTCAGATGTCGAAACTGACACGCTATGCTAAAAGTGTAATTATCCTGTGACTAATAGCTGCCATTGCGAACGTTGGTTTTGGTTGGGTACGCCTGCTAAAACATGCAAACACCTATGCCTATAAGTTATAGCGATTTTGACCTCCAAATTTTTGTGAGTGTGAAAGTGTGTGTGTAAGAGTGTTTTTTTCCTTAGCTTTGATTACTTTTTGCTAAAACAAAATAATTGTTTAATTTAAGACATTTTTTTGGGAAAGTAATTTTCAATGACTTTTTGTTAAATATTTTTGGAAGGAAATTCACGTAGGAAATGGCAATAATTAAATTCCTGGATATAGAAATATTTTTTTAATCTATTTTAAAATTAAAGTAAAAAATGTACATACAATTGTGAGACAAACGTGAAATCAAATGAAATTAAATATGGGAACTGTATTTAATTTTAAACCGATTATTCGTAATTTTCATTATAAATCGTCTTCTTCTTTGAGTCACACAAAACGCTTCTCTGACTCTAAATTCCACAATAACTTCCATTTTGTCTAGGAGAAAATTAAATAAATTTCGTAAAAATCCCGCTTGCTAAAAAAATTTAAGCAAACTTATTATTATTCAGAATAATGTTAAAGAAATTTAATGAACTGCAAAAAATTCTATTATGTGATTGCCAAATGTCAACTTCTTTCAATTTTGCAATAGAGCTAATTATCCTGCCTACTCATGAGACCAAAAGAAGAAACTCATTTTTTTCCTTCTTTCATTCTTAGCCAGTTAACTTTTATGATCGGCTTTTTGTACGCTTTTGGCATACCAAAATGTGTTAGGTCATTACCATCAAATGTTTGGAAAATTTTCATTCGTTTCGTGTTTGTTTTTTTTTTTCATCTTACAAAATAATTGTCATTCTCTTTTGTTTCCGGTTCTTTGGGTAATTGCAACATTGTTGTAAGAGTATTTTTACCCAGCAGCAAATTTTTGTTTAATTTAGGTTTATGTAAATTTTGTCAGGAGAATAAAACGATAAGAAGCTGTAGGCAGTTTGTTTAAGGATAGCGTTTAGAGACATTGGTTATAAAAAAAGTTGAATGCCAGATTTGTGTCTGATAGGTTTAATGGCTAAGAGAAGTGGTAATAAAATTGTAAAAGAAAGTAAGGACCAACTGAGGTAAGGATATACGTGATCTTGGAAGTGAAAGAATTACAATGTCCATAAACTATAATTTTGAAACATTTTTAATATTCATGCTTTTTTCCGATGTGTTATTAATTTTTCCATCTGAAGTATTTTTTGATACCAAGAAAAATTCGCATTGCGTGAGCGATGAACTAATTCTTGTATAATTTGTACACGTTAGAAAATAAATATTTGATAATCCTTTTGGTATAGAATTAAGTTGGGGAAAAATAAATCATCCGAGAAATCATAAGTCCGATTTGTATCGTTTTGGTTGTATGATTTGTTGCCATTTTATAGGTAACTTCATAATGCCTCTCTCATAGAAGTCCTGCTCTCTATTTGCAAAAAAAAAACTCTAGTAGTTGATTTTCACAATCCTCCCTAGATACCATTGTTTTATCATTAAAGAAATTTTGCAATGCAAAATTTTGCAATGGGCCAGGCGGGCCAGAATTTAGCGTTTGGCCATATGGAAGCATGTCAAAACAAATAATTTCCTTCCAGCCCCACCAAATGCATAGCAGAACCTTCCTGGCCGTTAGTACTGGTTTGGCCACCGTTTGAGGTCCTTCACCGCTCTTTGACCGTGATCGTTTTCGCACAGGGTTATCGTATGTGATCCATTTCTCATCTCCAGACACCATCCGTTTAAGAAATTGGTCAATCTCACAGATGGAAATTTGTGATGCCTTGGCCTTCCTGTTAATTGGGGTGGCACCCAAACATCGAGCTTATTTTGGAATTCAGCTTTGTGTAAATGGTTTAAAACAGTTTTATAATCGATTTTTAGCTCCTGTGCGATGTTACGACTGTTAACATGCCGATGAACGTTGATCATTTCTCTGATTTTATCGTCATTTTCCACAAGTTTCTGAGGTTTTCAAGGTTATAACTCGCGAAATATGAACATATTGCATATAATTCAAACTCATTTCTATAAAATGAAGTGTTTCTGTCATAATGTTAAAATATTGGTAATAAATAATAAGCTTCGTGGACGCTGGTGGTAATGTAAAAATATGGGTGAAAATGTGTTGAAGCCAACGAGTTTTTTGTGTTCCTTCCTGATTTGTGGCTAAACTACACAACGCACGCTTATGTGATCAGTGACTAAGTTGCAGAATACCCCATGGACAACATGGTTCTAATGTATGATTCTTCGATATAATCACTGCATCCACCCGAAATGGATGATGACATTTTGAAGCCGGACTTTCGGTGTTTTTTGAATTTTTCTTATAATTAGGATGCGCATCCAGATAATGGACTAAACTGATTATAGGATTGTAGAACTCGTGATTTTGCTTCGTTTAGTGTATATCTCATGAATGTGCTGACCGTAGCTTCTTTGCAATTTGGTTCCGAAGACGAAAATTTGGTGCGTAAATTTTTATAAAAAACATATATTTTGAGTCTAAAATTAAGAAAAGCCCATTCAAATTCCGTGGAACCCCGCGTGATTTTAGTTTTTTTTACGTGCCTAATCTAATGAGCCCATCCATGTTCCGCCCAATAAAACGGCGGATATAGGTACCTTGAATGTGGGAAAAACGGCAAAAACATATTTTGACAAATTCACGTATATAATCGCGTTTTTCTTCGAATTGATTTTAAATACATTCATGCTTGTTTTATCATATTCGCGAATCTGTGTGAAAATAGGTCAAAAACATATCGATACGCGAATAATATGCGTATTTTATCCAAAATCGATTGTGGAGGCACATCCGCGGTTCTTCACCGATCCTTTTAAAATAGGTGTCCTTTTGTGTATTTTCAGAGGAGATTACTGAAATCGGATGCGCATAAAAATCGTATGCACGTTGCGTTATTTTTAGCCATTTTTAGAGTTTTTGCATAGTAAAGTGCATCGAGCGGCACACATTTGCCGCTAAATGAAACATCGAAAAATCCATAATTATTGGAAGAGATTGATTCGATTTACACGAAAACCGCATGCGCAACAACTGATTTCCCTGAATACGCGAATTGCATGCTTATCAATATTGATCATTTTTATGTATTGTAAATGCAATATATTTAATTATTTTTAACGTCGAAGCTCTTATCAGATGAATCTACCGATATTTAACAATCATGCAAAAGAATTTGCAGAAGAAAGCGTCATATATTTTAGAAGATTAAGGCAAAACCGTATTCCCTTAAACGCACTAAAAATTGAAAATTCAAAAAAGTTCTGTCTTATTTAAAAAAAATAGTTTATTTTATTTTCAGATATCCTTATGCTTCTTTTTGTTTTTTTTTCGAATATTGTACCGTATTTCAATGTGATTTGACAAGTATGCAAAGAAAACAAATGTGTTTATCCATTTGTGAAGAAATTCGCGAATTGCAAGAAAAAGGAATCCATTTAATATATATTTGAAATACAAGATTTAAAATCGATATAACTTTTGTGCGCAGCATCCGATTTTGTGAACGCGAACAAATTTCGAATCAGCATATTTTTATTAACCTATGTAACGAAAATCATAAATGTGCTCCCAAAAAAATTTTTCAAATTTTTTTTAATGGAATTTTAAAAGAATTTTGTAATTTCCCATATCTCCTTCAGGTGTCTTGAATTTTTTGAAATATGCCTTTCTAAAGACCTCCTATTTTTGTAACCTTGGGAAGCACTTAGGTAGTGTTATGAAGATGAAGCTGGTCGAAAACCCTAGTATATTAAAAATAATATTTAGGTTGTGTTATGAATATAGAAGCTGATCAAAAACCCTAGTATATTAAAAATAATATTTCTTTCTACAAGTCCCAGAAATATAAAAATCCCCTCCGCAGAACTTCTGCAGAGGGGATTTTTGTGGACCTCGCATTAATCTTCTATTGATAGAAACCTGCCTTGAAACACCCTTAGAACATATTTATGAAGTCTTATGAGCCTTATCTGCGTATGAGTTATCTGACATTACATACTATGGTAATATATATTTACAAACAACCCACATTTGTATCAAATAATTTTTCTTATAAAGAAAATAGTCTTTTATTTTTTACATTATTTTTCCTTTTTTCAAAAGGGTAGATTTTTAGATATTTTTCCAACTCAAGTGTTAATTTCATTTTAATTGCGAGTACTTTTTGGAAAATATGTTTTCAAATATTTTTTGAGGACTTTTGAGGACAATAAGTAATAATAAGTTGGAAAAGCCTCTACCATACGTGTTAAATTTTTTTGTCACAAATCCCGGCGGAGTGATTGCCATAGTAGGTATTATTCTTTGGTAAGGTCTCATGATTTGAAACAAATGCTCTATTTACTCAGGAACCCTGAAGTTCCTTTGATGGCAATGTTATCTTATTTCGAAAGTTAATATTTTCTAAATTTTTTACTACTTTGTTAACTGGGATACATATGTATGTGTATACATTTTTTTCTTCAAATACAAACATAAGCGTTAATGGGTTTATGTGGTGATACGGAACGTGTGTAGTCGTCTATTATTACAATTACAACAAATGTTGTTGCTTAGCAAAAGCAAATATGTGTTGCTACTGATGTCGTCGTTTGTTGTTGCTTTTTGTTGTTGATGTAAGTCTGTAACAACGAACGAACACAGCAAATATGCAATGACAATAGCCAGTTGTTGTTTTTTTGGTGGACTTTTTTCTCAAACCATACTATTTTTACAATATTTTTTGGCGCCATGTGGTTTTAATACAATTTTTTCTTTCTGTTTGTATGCTTTTTACTTATTTCAAATCATTTGGCGAGGAATATTTTTTTGGGAGAAAAAAAGGGATGACAATTTGGGGGATTTTTTAAAAATGTTCTTATTAAAAAAATGTTTTCATATCTATGTAGCACTTCCCCTCTATGAGCGCTAGTGAATTCCATCACATTACAATTTTCATCCTATTATTTTAAATTAATCCCATTAATATTATGATTTCTGAATCGTAATCCCTATTGTACTGGTTTTGAATATTTATGCAGGGGTTAAGGTTACTGGTTTGTATGTCTATTTTTAGATTCCTTAACCGCTTTTGGAGACTCAAACACTGTTGATAGGAAAAATGGATACTAAGCAAACCTATTTGAAAACACACATAACCGAAGAACAAATTATTAAAAAAAATCATAAGCTTTTTCCAAGGACTTGTTTTCGCCTAGCTTTGACCTTAAGAATGTTTCATGTGATGTGAATATCAGTTTTCAAAAAAAAAAAAAAAAAAAAAAAACATATTCACAAATAATTCCCCAAAAAATGTGAACAACAGCCATGGTATATTGGCTGGCAATGTAGTGTGGATATGTGTGTTTGTGTGTGTACGGTTCATCAACGCAATCAGCCAGCCAGTCACTCACTCACTATTACAGCTGCATTGTGTTTTTGTCTGTATATAATATATTATATTAGCCGTATATTCATTCGTTCGTTCGTTCATTTATCGCATTCATCATATTCTTCACATATTCTCCTCCACATTGGCGGTGTCTATCACCTCGCTCGCTCGCCCGCTCGGAACAACACATAGTAATTGCGAAGGTTATTTTGTAAATTATAGGGTTTTTCAAGAACAAACCGTTTACACTACAACAATTGTTGATTTTTTATTTTTTTTTTTATTTTATTTTTTGTATTTAATGGTATTGATGGAAGAGGAGGTGGTTTGGAAGGCGCTCGTGCTCTGGATGAAAGTGTGCTGACAATGGTAGGTGGTCTGGTAGCCGTAGTGTTATAGAAGAGATGGTGGCAATTTCGTTAGCAACAAATAAATCGACCAGTTTTCCTACACGTGTTTCCAGCACGCCATATTATTGCGGCGGTGGTGGTGGTGTCGGTTTTTTATTTAGTTTTTCTTGTTATTATATTTTTTAGGTTATGTCCTTGACACAATTATGAATAGAGTTTTGTTTTATGTTAGAATAAAGTGTTTAGATTACATGCGAATATAATTTTAATTTTTATAGTTTTTAGTTAGATTAATAGTATTCTATTCATGAAAATAATTTTTAGAGTAAAAAATAATACTATAATAATTATACTTTATCAATTTTTATGTCCTTTGTTGTGATTTATAGAGATATATTAAAAACAACTAAAACCAGTAAGGAAAGTAGTAAAGTCGGACTGGGGCGACTATATGATACCGTTCACCACTTTGGGTATATTCTACATATGTATCTTAACAGACGGCACGTTTTTGTTATATAGTTATATCTGTACCGATTTCAGGGAAACTTGCTTGCCAACATCATTCTACACCTAATTCAGTACCCTATACCAAAATTCGTGTAAATCGAAAGATATACAGGGGCTTTGGTACACAATTTACCTTAAATCGGACGAAGATATATATGGGAGCTATATCTAAATCTGTACGGATTTTCACGAAACTTGGCAGACATCATTCTAGGCTTAATTCAGTACGCTATGCTAACACTCGTGCAAATCAAAACCTAATATCGAGCGAAGCTATATATGTGAGCTATATGTAAATCTGAACCGATTTTCACGAAACTTTGAACATATCATTCTAGATTTAATTCAGTATCATATGTCAAATTTCCTGCAAACCGAAAGATATATAGGGACTTTGGTACACAATTTATCTTAAATCGGACGAAGATATATATGGGAGCTATATCTAAATCTGAACCGATTTTCACGAAACTTGGCAGACATCATTCTTATTTGGGCCAAATAATTGACTTGTGTCACATTTCATCCAAATCGGATCATAAATGCGACCTGTACTTTGTTTACAATTTAACATCTACAGACAGACAGACGGACGGACATGCGTAAATCGACTCAGTAAGTGATTCTATGCATATTCTCAAAAGGAATCATGTGTCTATCTCGTTTCCTTTTGCCTGTTACAAACATATGAAGGGTATAAAAAGGTTCAGTCGGTGATATATACCCTTCTTTCTGTGTAGGATCTGCAGGTATTCTTCTTCTTTGGTAGAGCTGCTGGCATTTTTCTTCCTATATAAGAGCTGCATGTAATTTTCTAATTTTCTTCCTATAGGAGAGTTGTAGGTATTCTTTTTTCAGTGAAAGAGTATTCTTCTTCTTCCTGCGGAAGCGCTGCAGGTATTCTTGTTCCTCGGGAAGAGCTGGAGGTCTTCTTCTTCCTATCGATAGATATATACCCTTAGCCTATGGTTTGCCGGCAATTTTTCCATAAATAACGGTTTTTATGAAAATGCATCGACTTTGAAGTGGCCACATAATTAAGACATTGTGCGATTTTTTTTACTTTACCGCATTTTTTTGAAAATATTTAAAAAAATCACTCCAATTTAGGGAAGTTATGCAAATTAAGCATCGATAAAATCATTTACAGAAAAAAAATTGGAAAAATCTGTAAAATCTATCAAAATTGCCAAAAATTTGTACAGTACACCTAACATTCAGAAAATCACATTTATTGTAGAAAATAAAGGTCCGAATGCACCAGAAATTGCTGGAATTAGTTGAAAACAATAAATAATTCTCAAAATAAATAAATATTTGAAATAATAACTCAAAAAATGGCAATTAACTTAAAGGAACGATTCAACTTCGATAGCCTTTATTGAAGAAGACCGGGATATTTTTGCAGTATGTGAGAAAATATCGATTGATATTAGCATTTATTATATAAAATCGATTGTTCGAGTAGTATAGAACATATTTTATCAAAAAATATATCCGTCACAAGGAAACGAATAGAGATCAACGCCTATGTTGACTAGTAAAAGTATATGGCAGGTGTGATAGGAGTAGAATATTACGATTTGCAATGTTCGATAAAATCAGACATTACATTATCTTGATATTAGATTAACAAATTTTTAAAATGTTGTCACATTGTGGGCAAGTTAGCAGAAGGGGTGGACCAACGGGTCCCATTTTCAATCTTAATCTATCTGATGTGAATATATTACCATCTGCATAGTTAGGATGAAATTAAATATTCTGTTCGCTCAAACTGAGATTTACAGGTTTTCAAAATTTTTACCTTTTGTGGAGAACGTACTAAAAGGAGTGAACTGTTAAGTCCCATCTTCCAACATTATACTGGTATGGTTAACATATTATGTTGCGCAAAGTTTATTTCAAATTGGATAGTCCGTTCACAGGAGATTAAAAAAATAGTTTTCATAAATAAAGGCTTAAAGAACTATTACGATGTGCATATTGGGCACCAAATCGGACTTTCCATACCATTGTAATTGGATTAAATAATTTTCAAAATGTTGACCTATTGTGAGGGAGGTATCAGGAGGAGTGGACTGATAGGTCCGTATTGGTATCCGATCTAGACTAGGTAAAAATATTACTATATGCAAAGTTGGTATGAAATTGAATAATCCGTTCGCTAAATATGAGATTTACAAAATTTGCGCTCCCTGGGGGACCAACAATATACAGGCATGATTAAAATATAAGCCTGTTCGTCCGGGCCGAACGTTTTATACCCTCCACCATGACTTGGACACTCAGTTTTGACTTGATTTTCATTTCGGAGCTTTAATGTTATATATAGGTCCAAATATTGGGATAGGTCCCATATATCATTGTTATTTTTAACATCCTATTCACTTTCTCCACCGTCCTCACAACATCGTCTGTGGACATGGTCACTTGAAGTGGGTTTATGGTCATTTCGAAGACACACACACATTCGTTTCCTATTTTGGATTCGGGTTCATACGCATGAATTCATGCTTCGTCATCAGTGAATATATTTTAAAACACCTCGATTTTTTCCAATTTTCATGAGCATTTGATCGAATTTGTTCGTTTGGGATCTAAAGAGACTAAACCTTTTTCGATCATGGTTTTATGCAATATTAATGTCTGATAGAGGAAGAAATGACCAAGGATGCTATGATGTTGATGATATGTTTTCATTTTTTGTTCTGTTTATTAAACTTTAAAAGTTACCTACTTATATAATCTCTCAACTTGTCACTTTAATGCACAGCATCAGCTCAAGGCCTGCTTGGAATATCAGCTCGTCTATATAGACTTCCTATACCTTCATCTCGTCTATATAGAGTCATTGCGCCTTTAGATCGTCTCTATAGATTCATTAGCCTTCCGTCCGCCTATATATACTCATTAGCCCTACGGGCTCATTGGCCCTCACTGGCTCTTCAGCTCGTCTATATAGAATCACTGGCCCTTCAGCTCTTCTATAAAGACTCACTGGCCCTTCAGCTCGTCTACATAGACTCTCGGGCCCTTCAACTCGTCTATATAGACTCACTGGTCCTTCAGCTCGTCTATATAGACTCACTGGCCCTTCAGCTCTTCTACATAGACTCTCGGACCCTTCAACTCGTCTATATAGACTCACTGCCCTTCAGCTCGTCTATATGGACTCACTGCCCTTCAATTCGTAGGCTCACTGAGATTTCAGCTCATCTGTATAGAGTCACTCGTCTATAAAGACTTCTCTGGTCCTTCACCTCGCCTATGTAGACTTTGTGGGCCTTCAAAACGTCTATATAGACCCACTGGCCTTTCAGCCCTTCATCTCGTCTATATAGACTCACTGGCCTTTCAGTTTTGTTGCACGTATTCACATTTCTTTTCGTTTTGAAGTCGTTTGTTTGTAAGCATCGAAACCGGTTTGTTTTGTGCAAATTGTGTGCGAGCAGTTGGAAACGAATTCCTTTGCGCTAACTGATACGTCAAGGGGTTAAAGGTCTAACTGGTTGGCTTCGTCTGAATTTACTACCTTTTCTAATAATCATTCAATGCTGCGTATACACAGTATCCATATCGAACATTGCGAATACGCACCATTGGACCGTGCGAACCAGTAGATTTCCTTTTTTAAATTTAATAAAGGAAAGGTAAAAACTAAACTGCTCCAAAATTCTTAAAAATATTTGTTGATATTTAAAACAACCCCTTTCAACTCCCTATGCAACCCTCGTAATATTTCCGGTTGTCAACAGTAGCCAAAAATGAAAGCAAAATGTAAAGCAGTGACTTTTCTTATGATTGATACAGTCACTTACAACGGATTTGGCGAGGAGTATTTCCAACCCACAATACTTAACCATATTTCCCACACAACAGCAATAGCAACAACAATAACGCATTGTGTTTAACGTGGTGGTTATGCATAAATAATGCAAATGATTTTGCTTTCATAAGTTTGTTTTGTTGTTGTTGACATACTCATTGTTACAAATTTGACCTCGTGCACTTGACTATGGGTTTTTTTCTTCTTCTTTTTCTGTGTGTTAAACAAATGCAAAAAAAAACAAGTAGAAGGGAAACAGAAAACAACAAAAATCCGCGACGACGACGAAGATGACAACAACTACGGCAGCACACAGAAGAACAAAGAAAACGGAAAAAATCACACAAACAACAAACGAAATGAACGGAACAATTTAACAGCTCGGAACACGCTAACCAATAACACAACAACAACACACATACATGCACTGCAACAACGAATCCAAGCCACCCATGTATTTCCTTTTATTGTGTTTTGCAGTTGAAACGAAACACGACACCATACAACAACAACTACTATTTGCTACGACTGCGAGCAATGCCGAAACGAGTCCCTTACACTGCATTGCTGAGAGCCCGTTAACGAACTCGCAACGACAAGCACTAAAGTCGGGTTATGACCAAAACAACAATAACAACAACACTGTTATATATATGTGTGCTCTAGGGGAGACTGTTACATTATATCACTCTCACGACTAAGAGCTTAAATTGTGTGAGCACGTGTAGAGGCCACACAAACACATATGCCACGGATTGAAGGGAGAATATAAAGAAACGAACGAAATCTCATAGCTTCGTAGTTAACTGAGATAACGTGTGCGAGAAAAAGAGTCTATTAGCTTCAGCTCAGTTAATTTTGATTTTGTCTGGCTTATTATGAAATCAATGTGAAACGAGTGAGAACTTAAATGAGAAGGGAAAACGGCTGTTTGGAAATATGTGTATTTATGGAATATATTTCGTGGTATATTTCTTGCTTAAGGACTATCTTTTCAGTTTGATTATTACGAATGAGAGTCAGAAAAATATATTTTTTTCATAAACAAATTTTATTTTTTAAATTATAATCATGAATTTTGTCTAGAAAAGGCGGTGAGAACTTTGAGAATTATTTAGCCCGTTTTGTGCCATGCGATTTCAAGCAAAACTATTGGTCATAGGCTAAGCAAATATTATTTGATCTCCATTACATGAGTCGATTTATACTGCTCTCCAGCTCCGGAACCAAATTTGGTTCTTTCACATACCCGAGAATTTAAGGCAGATATATTTGGAAATGACAATTTATTAACGAGGCTAACTATAAGAGCCTCGTTTTATAACAAAAACATGTTAGCCTTATTCTCTCTCTCTCTCATTCTTATCCTTATTACCTTGAAATTTTCACAGCAGAGAATGACATGCAACTAACTTTGGAGTTTGTGTTTGCTTCAAACAACCCCAACAAACGAACGATTTTTGTTTGAATCGAACATTTTTTGGTCGAACAAATCAAAATCTGTAGTGAAACTGGATATCAGAGATTATATGAAAAATTTACAACTAAAAGGAAAGGATTTGTTGTCGCCAAAAAGCACTGTTGGTGTTGGTGGTGAAAGTTCGCTCAAACACTAGTTAATGAAACGTATATAAATGAACACGAGACATAGCTTGAAGTCGATTCGTTCATTTTTGTTTTAAAACTGAATGAGTGTGTGACGAGTTTCAGTTTTATTCATAGTAATTTTTTTTTTTTTGCAAACGAATATTATCTCGAAAATGCCGACAATAATCGCAACTATAACCCAGTGAACAAAATGGTGCTCAGCGAAAGTAGATGGTATCGTTTCAGCTCATATAAGTAGAACACATTCGGCGTTTATATACCCTTTGCAGCGATTGACTCCCAGATTATTTAGTATATGGGTAGGAGATTTCAAGTTGATTTAATTTATGGTATATTTATTACATAGTAAAGTGTTGGGTTTGTCGTTAATAATGAAAAACAATTTCAAGGGAACGTTTATATCCTATCCCTATATTATATGTCCCCTATAGGCTCATTAATTCAATATTTTGAGATCTTTCAAGAAAAAGTCGCAAAGTGTTAAATAAAAATAATGGTGGCTTATTTTGATCCTATCCGTAAACTTTTCCGGTAAAAGGACCATAACTTCGTGGCACCAAGAGCTGTCTTGTTTAAATAGATGAGTACAAATTCGACCGTCATCTCTCAATATTGGAACTTAGACGCAGTCTCAAGTTTAGAATAATAACTCTCAGGTTTCTCGAAACACAGATACGTCAATTATGCTTGTTGACCACAGAGGTGGAAATATGTTAAATTTTCGATACAATTGTGAGTCCCGATCAACTAATAATCCCTTGACTCGTGGTCTCTGTTCAGATCATCAGCTCAAGTTCTACCTGACATATCAATTTGCCCGTAAATGTAAACATTACGTTCGTCGAAATTTAGATTCCTTGATTCCAAAAATGTTCAGCTCGTCTGTATACACTCCCTGGCCCTGTATCATGTCTGTAAAGACATAATTGCCCTGCAGTTCGTCTTTAAAGGCTCATTTGCCCTTCAGCTTGTATACATAGACGCACTGGCCCTTCAATTCATCTTTATAGACTCATTAGCCTTTCAGCATAGCCTGCACACACTGATTGGCCCTCATTGGCTCTTCAGTTCGTCTGCATATAATCACTGGGCATGTAGCTCGTCTATGGACTCACTGGTCCTTCTGCTCGCATACATAGATTCATTGACCCTTTAGCTTTTCTATATAGATTCACAGGGCCTTCAGCT